>NW_013952595.1:158377-160115 GCF_001266775.1 Austrofundulus limnaeus
AAAAAAATTCTTTAAAAGTCAGACAAAATGATTTTCTCAATTTTTTTTCACATTTTGTCTCTCATAGTTGAGTCTACCTATGATGTCAATTACAGGCCTCTCTCATCTTTTTAAGTGGGAGAACTTGCACAATTGGTGACTGACTAAACACTTATTTTCCCCACTGCACCACTCAACCAACCATTTTGCCTCCCAAAACAGAAACACAGAGCTAAACAAGGGAAAATCAATATTGGACGTTAATATCGGCCCCGTTCTACATATCGGGCCGATACAGACACTCTAAAAATGGCCAATATCGGCCGATACCGTTATGAATGCCGATATATCGTGCATCTCTAAAGTCAACTGGTCAGCTTAGCTACAACATGCCTGTAGAGGCCTTAGATTCCAAGGTGGGTACAAAGTGACCAGACTGCTACGAGACAATTTAATTTGGGTATTAATTGTCATGGAGCCTTCAGCCCATTTTAGCAAAAATATTGAAAGAGGTGAAGATCTTAAACATGTTGCTGGTTTTGTAAAGATAAGAAACCCTCTAAACATAGATGCAGCTTTCCTGAGCAGACGTTGCAGCAAAGTTTATCATACAGTCGTCAGTGATTGCCTGACAGGTCAAAGGAAACACAAAAGCATTCTGCTTTTAATTAGAATCTGTGGTAAAAATATAAATGATTCCAAAACCCGGATTAAGACTATAAAGTGACGTGTCACAACTCAATATACTCGAAACGACTGACAGCTTTCTGCTCTACAGAACATCTCAGAGTCTCACTCTGCAGATGTGTTTCATCTGGTTGTCGTGTGCGTTTTCCCACCAGGATGTTTTCAAGTCAATTAGCTCAGCAGGCAGAGGGCTGTCCATTCCAGGAAAGAGCCCGCACCTGGAGACTAATTTAAACTGAGGTGGAGGGAAAACCAACGACTGCGTCCTCTTTCCTTTAATCAATAATCGCTGTCAGGAAAGTGAATTATCTGAGAGGGCAGCAACACTGTGTGGCAAAGGGACGGCTCTGACAGATAAGCTGGAGTAAACCTTGGAAAACTGAAACAACAAAACAACATTTGTGCTGAAATCTGACGTTGGAGACTTTTTTATGAAAACAGTTTGGCTTTAAAAGCTACAAGTCAGGGCTTTGGTGTGTGGGGAAACTGGTGAGTTAAAAAGAACTCCAGTCAGCCTTGGTTCAAGCAGGGTAAAAAGAGTTTAATGAGTCACTGTGTAACAAAAGTGCTTCATGCGTTCAACTGGAGTTACCACACTGTGCAACACTGATGGTGAAACTGAGAAGCCATGAAGGGAAAAGGGCAGTGGTAACTTGAAGAATTTCATGCTTTTTTGGATTTCTAATGTTAAAATATTCATATGAAAAATATTATTTTAATCATTTTAATTCAACGGTGTCTAATGAAAACATCCACCACAGGTAGGGGTGCCACAAACGATTATTTTTTTAATCAATTAATCACCAATTATTTTTTCGATTAGTCGACTAATCGGATCAAACATCAATAGGGCTGCCACAAATGATTATTTTTATTATTGATTAATCACAGATTATTTTTTCGATTAGTCGACTAATCGGATCATACGTTAATTGAATATAAAACATACAGCTTATCGTGCCAGAATGCAGCTGCTATTATATAAGCATGGTTAGAGTTTAGCTATATGCTAACTAAAAATAATTGCTGTGGAAGGTAAGTTCTATTCTGCAGATATTGCACAGGTTTCTCT
>NW_013952595.1:160263-164549 GCF_001266775.1 Austrofundulus limnaeus
TACCACTACTGTGCATGTGTGTCAAGGACAGAAAGGCAGATGTGGCAGTGGAAGGTGTCAAAGCAGTTTGGAGAGAAAAACAAAGCCAAGAACAAAAAGAAGAAAAGAAAACGATTAATCGATTATTAAATTAGTCATAGATTATTTTAATAGTCGATTAATCGACTAATCGTGGCAGCCCTAACCACAGGACATCAAAACTGATGCTTTAATCTTAGAAAGAAACTTCAAACACGAGTCACTTTTCCCCATAAAACTAAATTTCAGCTGTGAGGTGATCTGAGAGATGCTCGAGAGAAAAAGGACTGACTCTGGAAAAGGGAGTAGAGATGCACCAAATACTCTGCCTGGCCAGATAAATCGTAAATCAGATCTTTAAATGGTCGGTACTGACAAATTCAACATTTTTTCAGTCTGTGATTTCCCCATTGATGCAACTTGGGCCTTATTTTTAATTTAATTTATCATAATAAATTTATTATTTGGATACATAAGGTCTGTAATGCACTGCCGTTAAAAAAAAAAACTACCGTAAGTTCATTAAATTTGCTTATGGTCAGTATTTGTTATAGTTGATTGCTAAAATGCAATTTACCAATAGGGTTACTTCACTGTAAAAAAAATTGGTATGAACAGGTCAGGGCTACTCGAAAATCAGGCATCGGCCCACAAAACCGGAATCTATGCATTTCTACATTACAGAAACGCCTTTGTGTGTTTTTAATTATCATTTGCAGCACAGAAAACCATTGCTCACACTGATAAATACAGAGATAATTAAACAGCTGCTGGACAACAGAGTCAATATCACTTCGCCTGAAACTTTATTAACTCGTTTCCTTTCAACTCAGATGAGCAAGAGCTTTAAACTTAATTATCTTGTTATCAAAGTCGACAAATAACCATGTGAATGCGACATGAAGACTGTTCAGTTTTAAATGAACGCACTTCCTCTCAGCACGTAGCTGCAGGAGAAACTGGAAAGCTGCCTTCATAACACGTGTCTAATGTTTGTTAAACTGCCCTGAGTATTCAAACAAACAAAAGCACAAGTTTAATCAACCAATCAGACTCAGGATTGAAGGCGGGGAATGTTTTCCTTGTAAAAGTTTTCTAGCTGACATGTAGACTGGATTAATATAGGAATTGTAGATAATGATCTACCTGCTTCAGCTACTATGAAAGTAGCAACAAGTTGATGACCACAAAGACTTGGTTTAATAAGGCCATTCATTAAACAGGCTAACATTTAGAGCTCTTTCCTTCCTTGATTTGCTGGTTGTTGCAAGCAGTAGAAAATAAACCCAGATCTAATTACTGTACTTTTTTCTAGAGACAAATAACCCAAAACAGCCTGCTCATTCATCACAAAGGTTCATTTAAAATTAAATGGTTTTTGATAATTTATTACAAATTCACACAAAATACAACCAAATATCTAGAGAAAACTAATGTAAACAAATCTGCTCAAAGAACTAATCTATCCATCATCTTGATCTCTTCTCTGTTAACGGTCACAGGAAGCTGCCGCCCGTCTCCAGCTGTCATTATACAAAAGAACAGTGTGCACCCTCGACAGGTCACCAGTCCATCACACAGTCTCAGAGACAAACAACCATTTATGCTCTCACACACACATAATGACAATTTAAAGTTACCAATTAACCTAACACATTCAGATCCCAAATCACAGCAGAACATCCTGTTTGATGAAAAGAAACCTCAACTTGTTGCTGCGGCAAAAAGCTCCAAACCAACAGCTAATCCTATAAGGAGACTCTGGTTCTTCAAGCTGAGCAAATATGTGACAGAGACTAAATGAGCTGAATCATCTGACCTAGACATCTCAGGAACGCAGAGTGAAGGGATGAAAGTGAGCCTGTGCCTACCTGATACGACATGTTGCTGGTAGTTGTAAGAGCTTGGAATTGCACCGACTGGAAGAGAGGCTTTGGGATTCCCCGGCTGCGTTTCTTCATCGTCCTCACCGAAATGGTGGACTTTCTCATACTTCTCCAGATATCTGTGAGAGGAAAGAGGGAGGATTTAGGAACAGGTGGGCAATGAGATGGGAGTTCTTTGCCGCACGTTCTGGAGTGAAAGACTGAATGTATCCTGTTTYATACAGTTTCTTTTTTTATGAGCACAAATTTTGTTTAGATGTTGTGTTCTTTCCATTGCCATCATTGTGATCAAAACAAATCAGAAATGTCTCACAAAACCTTAAGGTTCAACAGTACACACACAAGTCACAATTTGCTAATTACCTCTGTATTAGAGCCACGTTKTGGCATGAGTTGTTTAAAAACAAACAAAAAAGAAACATAACCCACACACCTGTGTTTAAACAACAGAACTTAATTTAACAGATAGAAAACAGGAAGTGCAATTCTGCATCAGGTACCAGGGGCATGGGACTAAGAGTTTAATAGTTTGAGTAAAAAACCTGAAGCWAAATTATTACGATAAAAGTTGGCAGTTACTAGTGTTTTACCTGTTTTGTGTTTGCAAAGTTAACTTTTAATTAGTGGATTAGCGTTTAGCAAAGCTTTTGGTTAGAAGTGTCCACCACTGGTATTCACCTGACTGTAAACAGTGCCCCCACCAGGCTGTGTGTCAAACAAAAAATATATATAAATGCCAAAATAGTATACCTCATTCTGTCCTTTTTATCTTTCCATACATCCTGAATCCACAAAACTTTTCCACAAGGTTATTTGAAACAAACAGACAAGTCTTTAAACACCTGTGTTTGATTTGGATTCGAGTGTTCTGTGAGGATCATCTTCTACTCCTCCTCCTCCTCACAAAATGCTAAATAAATAAACCATTCATTCTAGATGAAAATGGTGATCATAAGTGATCTAGTTCGTTCCCATGACAAGTCTGTACAAATATGTGCACCAATAATAATTAAAATAATAATAATAATAAAAACAAAAACAACAACAACAATAATATATTAACTATAACAACAACAACAAAATAATAATAATAAAAACAAAAACAACAACAACAACAACAATAATAATGTGTGATTCTAAATAAAACTCTGTAGCTCCAAGTCAGGAAAATAAATTCTATTAAATCAACTTCAATCTTCAGCTGTCTAAAGGATAAAAAATGTAAAGACATTTTATAAATCCAYTGTGTGATAAACCAAAGTATTTAAAAACAGCAACAGTATTGTTTTAAACACTGTTCATATTGACTGTGCTCATTTAAATCAAGCTATATGAGTTTAATGTAGTTCTGTTTGTTTACAAGGAGTGTACTTCCTGTAAAMGCTTCTTCTGCTGCTGATATCCCTGCAGTTTAGCTGTAGTTTCTCTGTAGCGACACCTCCTGTTCATAAGGAGAACTGCAGGAAGTGAAAAACGTATGTTCTACTGTTAATAATAATTCCTTAAATGACTGATATCTTATAAATTACATCAACTATCAAAATAAGCTGATGCTTCCATTCCATGTGGCTACAATTTAAAAAGTTGAAAAAAGTGAAGTTGGACAGCTTGTTTCAAAGGTGGCAGAAACGCAACACGGTAAAATCAGAAATATTAAAATACCCCAAAATATACAGTAATAAAACAACAYCATAAGCACTTTTAGACAGATGGTGAACCATATGTTACAGTATAATATTATACTGTATTCACAAAAATGGATCATGTCCAAACCTGGTGCATWTGGTCCAAAATAGACCTGCAGCAGTTCTGTTTTCTACAGTCATAACTGTCCACAGGTTAGTGTTTAATGTTGAAGCAATACAGCCTTCCAATTATGACAGTACTGGTAAATATTTCATACTAAATGTTACGGACTRAACTTTTTCTCACCGATTTCACAGTTAAAGACAACTCTTACAGCAAGGCTTCAATACTTCCAAGTCATTTCCTGTAGATCAACTCATGTAGACTCATCWGAAATTTCCAAAAATTACAAACACTCTAGCTCTTTCAAGGATGTTTCTCCAAGAACATAAAGCTGCATTCCTTCCCCTCACAGCACCGAGGAGAAATAAGACCTGCTCCACAGCCAGGCAGCAGAAATACCTCCTCAGCAGCAGGCGTAGTGGTGCTGAAGTCAGCCTGTGTGGCCGTGAGTCACCGAGTGGCTGCCTGCTTCTGAATTAGGCTCTGCTTGTTCATCGTGGCCGAGGTAATCCCCCGCTCGCTGGCTGCCGCTCTGCACGCTGGCCTATAAATACACTCTGCCATCACTCGTAGAGAGGGAGAGAGCGAGAGTGTGTGAGCATGGGAGGGAGAGATAGGGCTCCACGGCAGCGT
>NW_013952595.1:164559-172268 GCF_001266775.1 Austrofundulus limnaeus
GGTGGGGGGGCGGCGGTTGTGAGTGCAGCTGCATGTGACGGCACCTCCCCTTATCCCCTGATATGCATTAAAAAAAAAGACACATCAGTCTCCACCTGCTTCGCCGTTTGCATGAATTTCACTACAGCCGTTTTTGGAGAGCGCCTCTTTATTTGATTACTTCTGCTTCCAGCTGAAACGCCACAAAACACCACGGTTTGTTGGACCACACCGGAGGAGATGCTCGTGGCTTTGATT
Organism: Austrofundulus limnaeus; assembly: GCF_001266775.1. NCBI lineage: Eukaryota > Metazoa > Chordata > Actinopteri > Cyprinodontiformes > Rivulidae > Austrofundulus > Austrofundulus limnaeus. The sequence continues at coordinate 164,797 of NW_013952595.1, forward strand.
CCTCTCAGCTGCCTAAATGCCCTTGGTGTGCGTCTCTCCRTGCGCCTGGGCGGGTGTGGGAGTCGAATGCCCCCTGCTGGACGTGGACACAGACTCCTGCTGCCGCATGGTTCTGCACAGAAATGTTTCCCGCTGCCGCCTGGCCACGGCTTCAGACTGACGAGGGTGGACTTAATCGCAGAACGTTTGTCACTGAGGCGCAAAAGAAAATACTTTTTTTTTATCCGATGGGGTGGAGCTTCCATCTGAACATCCCCCCACCAGAGAAAATTCCATCCTATAAAGCTTATTAAAGAGAGTGGCCGGAGTGAATGACACTGCTTTGGTGAGAATCCTGCAAATACGGATTCAGATATGAAAAATAAACCAACAGCAGCCATTTCTACTTTTGTTTTACTTGTGAAAACACAATCAGCTGAGGGGTTAGCAAAGGTATAGTTCAAGCTTTTTACTGGCTTAAAGATAAAACAGCTTTACTTCGAGGAAATGACCAACAAAACATCAACTTCACACTGATGTCTTTCTAATTCAGACTTAAGGTTCAGTCTAGGTCTGGGCGGTATGAACTCAAACTCATATCAGAGTATAAATTTAATCCCTTCACAGTAACTGTATATATCGCGGTAGAAAATTATCATAAAAAGTAAAGATAATGTAATTTTTAGAGCATTTTTTCCAGAGAACTGTAATCTTAGTTAAACCCAGCATTTTTGCTTTAATATCTGCCTGCCAAACAATGAGCTTCTGCCTGCTGAACTTATCAGCTGCTGCTCTGCTGCACGCTCATCTTCATCATCAGAGCAAAAGCCGACTTTACATTATTAGCAAGATGGATTTATGACTGAACAAACGTCCACGTCTTTTTTTTAATCATCTCTGTTGGGGTCACAATACTTAAAAAACTATTTTTTTCTCCGAMAATTGGGTGTGAAAAACTATGGTTGTTAAAGCTTTGCTCTGYGCGACGTGCAGCAGGAGGGAGGGAGAGGTTATGACACGACGTAACTTTTCTACAGCGGGAAGAGGAMATTTTGAGGATTTATTCTCTCTATACGCGTTTTAAAATACTAGAATTTCTTCATTTTATTTCAAACTCCTCCTGCTYAGTTGTCTCTGCACTCGCAGCCATGCTGACACAGGTGCGATGACGTAACWGACGATAGGACGGTAGAGGGTAAATTTCTACCGTAGGCCAACTTCAAACTGTTTATACCATCTACCGCTTTTCCCACGCAGCCCTAGTTCAGTCCATGAAATCTGTACTCACTGTTTCTCTGAACTGACAGATTTATTCTGGTACAACCATACAACATCCAACAACCACCTCATATGTTAATCTCTTGTATTTTCCTCATTGTTGTGTGACTCCTGTTAAGAACAGGGGTGCATCGATTTATCTGCACATATTTCCTTAATGTTGGGAAATCTGACGTTACTTGGATACGATAGGCTTCTCATCTACCTCCACAAAAAGGTGTAAAAATCAGCCACTGTCCCCTTTACCTCTGCAGTGAGCACTGCTTAATGTCCAGTTAAAACAAATTTGTATCGTTTCAAAGTTTTTGTTCAGGGTTTTTCAGTAAAATAAGRTTGGAACATTGAAGATGTATTGTGACCTTTTAAGACCTGACAGTGTCAGCWGTTTAAAAATCTCRATCCGCAGGTCAGACTTTTTAAAGATCAGTGATCGGCCAGAAAACAGCATTTGGTGCACCCCTAGTTCAGAACAGGGAATTCCCTTCTCAAGTCGACAAAACTTAAGTAACACTCAGCTACAACTGGTACAAATCGCAATTTCAAATGTTTCTGGGAAAGACAAAACAAAAAAATAAAAATAAAATAAAATAAAAGAACTTAGGTTCAAGAAGTTATCAGAGAAAACTCAGATGTCTGACAACATCAGCTGCAACAAACCTTACTTCTGTCAACCAGGTGTGGGCATGAAAGCCAGTGAAAATCCGTTGGATTGACCTATTAGCCCACAGAGCAGGAATGCAAGGTAAASTTTATTATGAACCCAGCACACGAAGCGTAAGCAGGAGTCATATTGTTTTCTTATTGTTTATTTATTTATTTTTATTTTTCCAGTGATTTTTTTGGTCAACTGTACCACAAAAACGGCTGCACCAATCAATACGAAATTTGGCAGGGCTGTCGATAAGACTGACCTACACTGCGCCAGCCAATGGTTTTATGATAGACCCCATACTTGAGGAGGGGGCTCCTTTCAAAGTGGGCGTGTCAGGACATGCAAAACCGCTTATAACTCAGAAAGTGTTCAACATAGAAGCTTCAGATTTCTTTTGTTGTTTAGCTCTGATGAAACTCTATCCATCAGGCCCACCAATCAGCGCACCCCCGAACCATAAAGTGTTGGCGTCTACTCAGACGAAATGCCCAACATCTGAACAGCACTCTCTACATAACTAACATTGTACTGAAGTACACTAAATGTACATCATTATTAGGCAATATTGGCAAAAAAAAATCATGATTAATTGTGGTATTTAGCCGATAATTTGACGATTAATGCCCTGGAGTCCCTGGACACCCTTATGTACTAGTCACATGACCAATTTAATGGGAACAAGTTGCTCTTCGTAAAAATCTGTTCCAAATTGTGTCAGAATTAAAGACTTCAGGCTAATTGTGTTGATAGATAAATAAATTACAGAACTTTTTTTCAATGTTCGTCATATTTGAAGCAGAGAGGAGCACTGAGCAGACTGACTGGTGGCATTAATCGTATTAATCGTCAAGTGCCAAAAAAATAATCGATTAATGTTTTTCTGACAACTACTTGCATACGATACGATTATGCCCAACCCTAATCATTATGCTGACGGCACCTATGATAGAATAAACATAACATGATCTACACCAGTGGTTCCCAAACTTTTCAGCCTTTGACCCTCAAAATACCAACAGCAGAGACCTGAGCCCCCAACTGTTGTTGGATCTAAAACATTGTTTTCACGTCAAAAAAATAAGACCATAGTAACAGTATTCATTATGCTATTTTTGTCCATTTTAAGTACACTAACCTTACTCTTTTGTAACAACAAAGGCAAAACAAAAATGTTGGTTATTGTCATGGACTAATTATTTCTGTATCACCTTGACACTGAGCACTGTTCATATCTCGTGATATCYTCCGGACGTCAGCATCACGTTGACCTATTTTCACGTATCAGGATGAGGCAGGTTGTGATTGGTTGTTCTTTATCACATGATGTTAGCTAACGGTATAACATTGCTTGCCAGCCAATGACGGGCGGGCCACATTCAACAGACTTCCTGATTGTTTTCTGTTCTTTGTCTGCCCATTAATAAATGACTTTACGAACATACCCGCAAGACTTTTTGTCTTTTTGACACCCTTTCGCCGTGTTTCTGCCCATCTTGCCCCGAGTTTCCATCACAGTTTTTATTTTCTAATATAATTCAGAAAATCTTTTCCAGGACCCCACCTTGATGTTTTGGGACCCCATTGTGGGTCCCGACCCCAACTTTGGGAACCAAAAATTTACTATCCCACATGAAGGTTAATTTTTACTCTGAAAGACAGATATTTATCCTTGCTGACATAGTTGCGTGACTGAAATCACACATTTCGCGCTGTGAACAAGCTACAAATGTTTTTTTTTTGTGCGCCAAGTTGTGTGTGATTGGTAGGATTTGGCAATATTGGTAAAAAAAAATTAATCATGATTAATTGTGGTATTTAGCCGATAATGATTAATTTGACGATTAATCCCATGGAGTCCCTGGACACTCTTATTTCGTAGTCACATGACCAATTCAGTGGGAAAGATTTGCTCTTTGTAAAAAACTGTTCCAAATTGTGTGAAAATTACAGATTTCAGGCTATACATCAAATTTTAAATTGTGTTGAAAGATAAATTACAGAACCTTTTTTTTAATGTTCATCATATTTGAAGCGGAGAGGAGCACCGAGCGGACTCTGCCTGGTGGCATTAATCATATTAATCGTCAAGTGCCAAAAAATAATTGATTAATGTTTTTTCTGGCGATTAATTGCACACGATATGATTATGCCCAACCCTAGTGATTTGTCAGAACTTTGTGGAAAGGCCGTTGAACTACACTGCGCTCATTTMATTTCAACTGCTTTACTGAAGAGCTGCTGACCGAGGCTGTTAGAAAATACAACCATCTTTATAACTGTTCCAGTGAAAGCTTAAAGAAATGTTATAAAGATTGGTAACGAACTTACGAAAGGAGATAGGAGGCAGCATGGAGATACCGGCAACATGTGCATTATGTGTTGTTTATATGTTTGCAAAACGTGCTGCAGTAGGAGAGCTTAAAAATGAAAATGAACATCTGACAACCACGTGAGCAAACGCACGTCTCATGAAGTATGTATCAATCTTGATCCATTTTAGCAAAGGTTATACATATATTAGGGCTGGGCGATATGGCACAAAAAAAATCTCACTTTTTTTTTTTACTCAAATTCGGTTTTCGATTTTGCTTCCTACTTAACGGAGTGCCTCTGTTTCAGATGTTGAAACAAATTTGTTGTACTCCTGCTTTTTGTAGCAAGAGCCTTCAACCAGATTTTGTACTGAGGTGTTTGTTGCTCCAAGTCCAAGGTCGCAAAACCTAACCAGTTCCAGATAACTGAAGGAACAGTCCCTTTTTTGGGAAGTRGATCCTCTTTGCTAGCTGCCATATTGTCATGGCATGTACCAAGTGTCTTGAGGGACAGATGGGGTGACCTCTGAACTACAGAAGCCCCAAAGAGTGCACTGGTGGGGAAAAAAATCTYRATTTTCCCCAAATTAAAACTTTATAAATGGCAAATTCGAATTAATCGATTAAATCCATTTATCGCCCAACCCTAACATATATCCTTTTTGTAATCCCTTTGAGAAATGAGTAAATGCAATRCAAATGTTTCATTTTTAGAAACGTRTTTAAACAAAAATCATTGCAACCTGAAGGAAAAAGGGACAGTGAAGAGGCTCTCAGGTATTGGTGGGCCGCTGTTATCTGAAGCCGTTTGCAGACGTGTGAAATGAAAKCTAAAAAACTGTTTCATTCAACACTAGCACTGTTCCCTACAGCATCCATCTATATTCATGTGAAGAAGAAAATATAAAGAGCATGTGTGCAACATTAGTAAACCATGTGAGATTGGACAGGACAAGTTAGATAAATCCCTGAAATTAGTTTTTTAACGACATGTCACAGTGAACACATACACATCAACTCCCTTTTTTCAAGACTTGTTTTCTGTACATAGTTACCTATGTACAGAAAACAAGTCTCAACAGATTTTTCAAATTAATTTAATGTCCAACGCTTTTTTTTCTTTGCTTGATTACGATAACTTCACACAAACACGTGGCGTAAACAGAGAACCTGTCTTTCCCTGAATCTTCGGTAATAACACAACCAGAATCAGCTGGACGGAGAGTGGTGTATTTTCTGGATTAGGTTATACATTTCTCAGTTGTCTATCTCTACATTCAACATAATATTTATGTTGTTGTAAATAAAGATTGTGTCCTGTGTGAGTATTAAGTGTGTTTTATGGATATCTAAAGGTCAGTATACAGTAGGGGTTGACATGAATATATAATATTTTCTGTGTTCAAGTTCAGTGAAGAACCAAACTTGAGGGTTTGTCAGTAAAAACTTGGAAACGAATAATAACAATAATAAAGACCATTTATTTACTCCAGCTAATTACAAACAATATGTGCAGGTAATGGGGTATGTTTATGTTTTGTCGTAAAATGCATGTCAGGCTAACAGGAATGTTGCACTGTGGAGCTGAAACACAGATTAAAGTAACACGGGGGTGTGCTGTTTAAACACTAAACATTTGTTTCTCTCATTCGTTTGCTTCTGATGAGGAGAAAAGTGGCGACTCGGCATTGTGGGTTTTCTTCTGATAAAGCAGTGGGTTTCTCACAACAGCTAATCAGAAACAATGTTAATTTGTTGCTGCTGTGAACCTTTGTTCAGATGAGACACTTTCCACTTTTTAAAAAAACTTTTTTACAAAGTTTCATTAAGCATAGAGGTTAACTGTAAAGAAAAAGACACCCGTGGACCCTGAATGCATCATCTCTAATTTAAAATGGTAAAGCCAGATTGTAGCTCCACTGTTGAGCATTAGGCGGATCTGCCCATCTGCTTGTTAGCGAGGAAGCTGATAGAAGAAGATTACACTATCAGTGGTGGCCCACACTGCTGCAGGGCAGCTCAAATTACAGAAGGACCCAAAACACAAAGTCTACACAGCTTTTAGATGTTATCCATGATAACAAGTTTGTTTTACCGCTCAGTCCTATTGTGTTAAAGTATCTTCGTTTTTCCGTATGAGGGGGAAGGAAAAGATTTGAATCCTTTTCTCCAAAACAGGTTGCCAACTCTGACGTCTGCGCGTCGGCTCAAATGAGGCAGTGGAATAAAAACATTTGAATATTATTGTAGTTAGTCTGAGGCAGGTCATAGGTCACTTCAAGACTTTGAGGAGCAAGAGAACCAGACACAGGAAGCTGGGTCAACGTAAAGTGTAAAAAAACCTCACAGCCGCCAAACAGATGGACTGAGGCTGAGTGAAAGTTCGATGTCGGGGTTTACTACAACACAACTATAGGGTCYTGTCTGCTGCCCACTCAAGTGGCTCTCATCTTCATTTCTCTGTTTGCAGCTGAAACTGTACTAAGACTAACCATCACTTGGGTGTGAAACTGAAACGTTAGCKTAAAACCTCTTCATTTCCATGGCTTGGAAACACAAATGAACCAAATGATATGGGCTCACGTGACAGCGGCTCTGGCTAATTACTGGGGTCGTGAGAATTTGAGCTCTGCAACCTTTTCCAGCAAGACCCACCTCTGCTCCTCCTCCCACAAAAAAAAAAAACATCCAGAGCCGCAGGTTTCAGACTCAATAGCCTATATGCCACGGTCATTAATGACGTATTTCCGGTAAAATTCTTGCCACGCTYCTCCCTTCCACTCCCTGCTTACTGCCTATGTTTTTAGCATTAGCTCCTAGTACTAGTCTGTGAAAAAGTCACAAAAGTTAAAGCATCTGTGATCTACTGTGTGCTGCTGTGTCCACTAAGCAGCCGTACGATAGAGTAGTTAGGTTTTCTTCTTTTTCCTTTAGATGAGGAGGTGACAGCAGWGGATCATAGCATTACAGGGAAAACTTATCTTTAAAAGCTCACGCTTGCGTTTGTAATCATCATTTCTAACCTGAGGATATTCAAGAGCCAGCATCAGAAATGAGAAGACGGAGGTTACAAAAGAGAAATGTACATTTATCCCCTTTTACTGCCAAGACCGGGAGAGGAAAGACCACCTCCACACGACAGCTAGCAGGAAGCTAACACATCAGCCGGCACAAAGGTAGGTAGGTAGGTAGGTAGGTAGGTAGGTAGGTAGGTAGGTAGGTAGGTAGGTAGGTAGGTAGGTAGGTAGGTA
>NW_013952595.1:173031-183011 GCF_001266775.1 Austrofundulus limnaeus
TCGGGATATATCGTATCGTGACCCCTCTGTCATGATATGTATCGTATCGCCAAATTCTTGCCAATACACAGCCCTAACAAGTAGCACATCAATTGAAAGCCCAGACTCTGCTCTTTCCAACAACATACATGTAAGTGTCACAGCTCTACGTGAAAAATTCACGGAACAAGCAGCTACGGAATAGCGAAAAAGGCTAAATTCTGGAACCATAAACACAAACATTTTTCCTTTGTTTTTATAGCTTTAATCCACTTTGGAGTGATTTTTTTCACTTGGCTGGACCTGTACGTCTCCTGTGTTAATGTTGGTACCTGTAATATGCTAATTCTGTACTGTGGAGATCAKTAAGAGTCGTTGTCGGGTGAAAAAATATTTTGCTAACACTGTGTTGACCGTGAACCGGAAGTGTTGGGAGTGGCATCAAGTGCTGGGCCGGATGTCCGTGGCATTATAGGCTTTTAACATGTAAAAGCTGTGGGATTTGGTTTCATCATCTGGTCCAATCTCTGAAAACATACCAGGTTCAACCAGAACCAGCAGACATTCTGACTAAAGTGAGGTTCTGTGGAGAACTTAGTAACAAATATCTTACCTGTTCTAGATCTCTTTCTGAACAAACTCAGTTTGGAAAAGTCATACGGCAACAAAGACCTACAACAGCTGCAATCTGAAATCTTTCATACTAGTTCATTTGAACTCAATCAAAAAYAGCAGATTGGATTTGTTTTAAGGTTTTGGCTGCGTTCAGACTAGCCATTAGCTGGTCAATATGGTTTGAGTGGACCAACTTTCAAAGCAGATTTTGACATCTCCAACGAAGTGCCAAAAATTAATTACTGTTCATGCAAACAGTATATAAACATTTAGGGGTCAGCCAAAATATTAATTCATGTAAGAATTGCGATTCTCATTTACAAMAATTCAGAATCGATAAAAAATGTCCCAAAATATATTCAGAGTTTCAACAACTCTGATCATGAGGATACTTTGCACACCAATCAATTGAAGCAGAAATCATTAATTATCAAATTGTTTTGAACGGAAAATCGATTTTGAATCAAATTGTGAGTGAGTTAAAGGTTCCCACCCCCAATGTAATCTATAGTTCAYTTTGCAACCCAGAACTGATGGTGAATGCTAAGACTGGAGCCAATTTAACTCATTAGTTCTATTAACTATTCTACAGGTTTAAATTATTCCAAAAGCTTTCCCACATAACCTCACATCAAAACAGCTAGACTGTCCCTTTAAGACTAATTGTCAAAGGTGTGCTTTTTATAGACCTGCTTCAAACTAAGAACTGCTCTCAGTTAAGAGTTAAAAGCCGTATTTCTGAAACCCAACTGCTGCTGTTACAACGCTGAATGAAAACACCCTCTTCAGATCGCTGCCACACATGAAGCCAACATGATGAAGGCTTTCAAACTCAACAAGCAGACTCCATCTTCATTTACTAAAACCTACAGCCAAGTGTTCAAACTTCATCACCATTAAAACAAAACAAAACAAAAAAAACACAAATAAAAAGGCTTGAATCAGGGTATCAGTCAGCTGATTTGGCTTTCTGGCTACAAGACCCTGAGGTGTGGAGGAGAGCTGACACCAGGGGAATTATTTCAAAACTYCTAATTCTCTCTTATATTACAAACTGGAGAGTTTCTTTAATGGGACAAAGAAAGACGACTCTGCTGCACCGTTAGGTTTGAGATTTAAGTGCCAACTTCCGAATCGGAGGAAACTACTAATGGAAAAAGGAACAACAACTGTAGAATGACTTGATCCTGGGTCAGAGGAGAACTCAGACGTTGAACAGAAACATGTCACAAAGTTTAAAAGGTACTCGAACATTAAAAAAAAAGTTATCAAATACATCATATGGTGCTGTTTGAAAGTTTATACTCAGGTAGTTTTACAGATTTAGTGATGTGTAATTCTGAAATATGGGTGCACGTTAAAATGTAAACAAAGCACTCAGTTGAATCTGCCATAAACAAAAGTAGAAGCCAGAATCATGATTGACCTACATCAGGCTGTGTAGACAAACAYGGCAGAATCACTGAAAAAAATCATTTAAGTGGAAATATAAAAACATTTTATGAAATTTCAGACCGATCAGATTACCGTTTTTACTTTCTCTGCGACTTTAATCAACAAATGCTTCAAAACTATCGGACTTCTTTATCCCTAAAAGCTCTTCCACAAACATCACCATAGTGGACCTATTTTCAGTCACTCCAGCTGTCTGGAGGTAAACAAATTAAATTTGGTAGTTTGGCAGATGATCTCAAATTTTTCATTCAGGCACAATTAAACATAGACATAAGAATAATAAAACTGTGCAATTTTCTTTCTAACTTAAAGAACTTTTTGGGACTTTTTGCAACAAGTGCTTAAAACAATATGTCCAATAGCCTATCAGTTGTTTCTACAGGACCTTTATGAGCCTTTTAGTCCGAGTAAACAACATTGTAAATTCTAAACACAAAACTTGGCACTAGTTGAACTAAATTACCAGTAGTTAAACTATATAAATATAGCTAAAAACATAATTGCAACAGTAACAGCTTAAACTCTTAATAAAGCAATATTTTTCCTATTTATGTCTTTTATTTTATTTATTTGTTGTAATGAAAATATGCTTGTGTTGCATTTGCTTACTTTTACTGTAATCAAATTTACCTGCAGGTACAAATAAAACTGAATGATTGATTTGAGATCCTCTTAGAACCTCCAACTTAGTGTCTGTGACCCACATCAACTTTGGGAACCACAGATCACAAATGCATACTTCTTACCAAAAACAAAGCTAAACTTTTAATGCTACCAAGACTTTAATTTAGTGGCCTTTCCCCGACACTACAGTTGCAAGAAAATATTGATACACTTAAATAGCGCGATATTTATTTTCATCTCCTGATACTGTATCGATTTTTAAATAAGGCTTAATGGATGTTGAAGGAAGAAATGTGACAATACAAGTTCTCACTGTTGTTGTGTCCTTCTGGTTGCATGAAAATAAATGGAATTTAATCAGCTTTTATCCATGTGGGGTGTGCTTTTAAAATTGGACTTAAAGAAAAAAAAAAGCAATATATCGCTTTGTTATCATTGCAATTTATCGTGATATATCACATCAAAACCTCTGAGTGTTATGATGTGCATATCACATCACCACATTCTTGTCAATACACACCCCTACCCCTCACTAGACAGAACAACACTAGAGATGCTGCCTGGTAAAGTTTCAGCAATTGGAAAACGGGCGAGGAGCACTCATTTGGATAGCAAATCGTTGGCAAGAACTTTGATATCGAATCGATGATGACCCCAGGAGGATTACATCACGATCACCAGATTCATTCGAACAGGGCTCTAGAGTGCGACCAATTTGGTCGCAAATGGACCAGATTTCCTAATAGTGCGACTAAAAAAATGTCCAATGCGACCGAGGGGGAAGGGGAGCAGTAGCCCGCTGAAACTAAAAGTTTTCATCATGTTCCATAAAAATAATCCAGCAGTCTCAATGGTCGCCCGCCGACAGTCTCATCTCTCCTAATAACACTGCACTCTGCTCGTGGGCTCCGCTCCACACCTCCCGTGCACACAAGTTTGTTGTTCTCTCCTCCTCATGGGGACTTTGCATTGGCTTCCATTCATTTCCCCGTCAATTCTACAGCCAACCATAACCTCCCAGGTAGGCTACACACCTGACCCAAACCCTAACCTCACCAGGCTGTGTGTACCAGGGAAATGGTCAATAATTGTACCCACCATGAAGCAAAAATCTGTACACACACACACACACACACGCACGCACGCACGCATTGCGAAACAACCTGTGGGTTTTTTTWAACTCAGATCGGAGTCTGAAAAACAGTTCTTTCTTGTTAGCTGGAGATGAAAAGATGTGGACAGTTGCTCGCTCGTCTATCTTGTTAATTTAACAGTCGGGGTCTGAGCGCTGCAGATCATTTGAGCAGGACGAGGAAGCTCACGTGTATGGCAGGCCGCTTTTGCACTTAATCTACTTCACTACAGTTACATTCCAAGTATCTGAAACTGGTTCTTCTGGGTCTCAGGAGGATAAAACTAGACATATTAGATATTTAAGTGAAATAGTATAAGATAATAAGATTTAACTAATGATGAAATTGCAGACTTTTATGTGTTATTTAAAAAAATATGCACAACCTTTTAATAAATATCACTAATATTTCTGTTATTAATCATTAATCTCTGTTCATCATTCTGGTTTATCCAAGGCCAAAGATCCATAGTTGTCCATCTGAGGGGCATGTGTCTAAAAAAAACTTAACCATGAAATGTTTAATATGTTTATAAGACATTCTGCCCTTAAACTTAGAATTTTATAGAATCACTTTAAATACTTTTCAGTAAGTTAAATGTCTACAATTCTGGTTCAAATATATGTTTACTAGATTGTTAACTAATTATTTTCAAGTTAATATTGCCTTAATGAACAGTGATTAAAAAATACAACCTGTAAAACTCTGATGTTAGGCGATGTGGTTGAAAATTTGGGTGCACCTAACTTTTGTGCTGGTGCGACTAAGAAAAAATGTTAGGCGCACCGGTGCAAACAGTGCAAAAAGTTAGTCTAGAGCCCTGTCGAAGCAAAGAACTTGGTCAACAGATGGTCTTGAGTGTCATTCAGGCAGGGTGTTCTACTACTCCTACCAGGATCTTGTTTTAAAAAATAAACATTTCTAGGTGGTCGTTTCAATAAGATAATCGAGGTTGACATCCACCCAGCTAAATGCAGTTATTTGGTTGGAAACAACTAACAAAAAATACATCTACTAAATACATTCATGGCATGAAACTTGTGTTTTAACCTCCAGTTTTGCCTTTATACAAAAAGAAGTCATCCAGCCAGCTGTCAATAAACATGCACTTTAACCTGCAGCATCACTATCCAACAAATGTCTGAAGGAAGAGAGGTTTTAACAACTTTCTGTGGTTTATTTTTATGTAATATCAGTGTTTTGAATTAAGATACTCTGATAAATTAGAACAATTATAGCACATAAAGTTCCTTTTTAAAGAATATATTACCGGGAAGTTCTTTTTAATTTTTTTCATTAATTAATTAATTTATTTGTTTGTTTATTTGTTGAATTTCACAGATTTCCCCCCTAAAATCAACATTTCATTCAAAGGGAATATTTATAGGATCATAGCTCATGTCATACTGATTGATGATTTGGCATCCTAGAAGGCAACTTGTGACCTATTATGTTCAAAGGTTTTCTATTGCTAGTGACAGTCATAGTCATACTATTTATTTTTCATATTTGATCATTTATGAATTATATTTATCCCAGTTCAGTTAGTAGTGTAGCTTTAAAAATAAAAGTTTAGCACATCCAAACAGACAAAACACCTCTTTATTATTAAAACATTTTGTAGAATTAAATTGTTCTTCACGAGTTTGAGGGAAAATTAAATTTAAACTTAGACAAATGTCTTTGCTGTGATCTGGAGTCTACAAATATTCATCTTTTAGCATTAATAAATGTTTAATAACTAATGCAGCAGCTACAACTTCTCTCTCACCATGAGACACACAGGATGAGCGCACTCCCTCTGTGACATGCACTCTCTGTCGGACCCAAAGTTTGGCCACGTGCTTAAGTTGAATATGTTTACGTACCACAGTAACGTAAAATGTTCACGTGTATTTGGYCCGGTGCGCTTTCTATATTAAAATATCAACAACGCTCTGAACACAAACGTTTAACACAATTGGACTTTAGATACAAAAGGTCGAGGCTTGCTTCTGGATGGGTAGGAGTACACAGGTAGCTCCTTAGCATGTGCAAGTTGCATGTCTTTAAAATAGCTACGAAGCTCTGAACACGTTTAACCAGGCGTTTAACACAAAGTTAGACTTTAGATAAAAAAGACCCCGGCAGGTCTGGGCTCGGTTCTGGATGGGTAGGAGTACACAGGTAGCTCCTTAGCATGTGCAAGTTGCATGTCTTTAAAATAGCTACGAAGCTCTGAACACGTTTAACCAGGCGTTTAACACAAAGTTAGACTTTAGATAAAAAAGACCCGGGCAGGTCGGGGTTCTGGAAGATGGGCTGAAGTAACGGTGACACAGCTCAGCTACATGCTCGGCTGCAGTGAACTGGTCATATGTGAACACATACGTTTAATGCTTAGACATTTAATAATGTATTGCATAACTTTATCTTCATGCGAGGCGGGTGGTTCTGGTAGTGGGTCGAAAAAAGAATAAAAGTTCCTTTAAAAAGTCCGAGCAAGTGTGTTTACTTCACCTGTGGTTCTAAAACTGTGCTCGGCCAGCAGGACCCGCCCTGCTCTGCTCTGATTGGCTAAAACTGTGACTCTGGTTCTTTCATTGGTTGAAAGCAGCGTCAGTTAATCCATCACAACACAACTTTGTTTTTTTCTTTTCTCAACAGGAAATGCGCTGCAGAGACAGCCGGGGGAGACGGAGAACTTTAATCGCTTCTGCCCGACAAAATTTAAGGCCTTTGAGTAACAAATTTAAGACCAACTTGCACATTTTTTATCAAATTGAAGACTTTTTAAGGTCTTAATTTTAGATATGTAAATTTAAGACTTTTTAGGGACCAGCGGATACCCTGTTGATGTATGAAGTGTAAAAGAGTGATGTTTGTGGGAATAATAAGCGTTTGCTGCAAGGGTTAGGCAAAATTGTATTGTGTGCAATTAATTATCAGGACAACTGTCAACAATGAATATTCACCACTTTGCAATTACTGAAATTAGTGCCAAACGACATATTTGTTTGCGACACTGTCACTATCAAGCACGCATGTGAGCCCAATGATGGAAGGCGGCGTGAAGCAGCTGACGCCAACCCTACAAACTTGTTTAATCACCTAAAACACCAACATAAACTGGAGAACGAGTAAAGCCAGGAAATGCAGACCAAGACCACAACGTTGGCTACATGCATGTGGAACTGTCATCCAATAATCGTCATATTAATCGTTAGCGGCTAAATGTCCCAATTAACAGTGATCATTTTATTGCCAAGATAAAATAGCTCTGTATTCGGTTTTGGCCACGTGTTTTGATGTCAAAGCAGTTGAACGGGACGCAAATCAACAATAATGATGGGAACAACCATATGAGTACTCAACATTTACAGTTTGTACCTTTGATTACTAGTGTGAAACTAAAGGTGTAACAATACACCGATCCACATTGATGAATCAATTAAATGATTCAATTACATCGAGACAAAACCAAAATATCAATTTATATTGTCATATGACAATCTGATTGTGTTAGATGAGCATATATTGCATTGTATCGATCGCAAACTTCTAAACTGAACTAAATAAAAACAGTATCACGATCATCAGCCAAACGTTGTGATAAAGCTGGTGATTCACACCCTTACACAATACTTGGAAACAAAAATTATTTAGAAAGCACAACTAGATTCACAGTTAAAGACCATAACTTCAGGATGTATAACCAACAYTGACAACTCATCTCCAAGTCTCCCCAGCTTGCCACCACTTGTTGACAAAGCATACAGAATAAACACGCCATCTCCCCTCCATCAACCAGTCTTCAGTAAAATATCTCCTGAATGAAAGCTGGCATTGCTCTGCTTGCGCAGGTGCAATCTCTGGAGGGCAGGTGCTCACGACGGGAACAATCGTTGCAGGCGAGGGGGTTCAAGAAAGAAGAGCAGAGGAAGCAACACAACCAAAACCCACAAATGACAGCTGCTGAATTAAAAAGGAGGGGGTGGGGGGGTTGTGACAAACTCCTCAGTGGCAGCTGTAGGCAACCTGGATGTGATGGAAGTTTGATCAACACAGTGGCCTCACTGAAGCTTCAACAAGCTCTGAAAGGCTCCAGATTGGTGTTTGTAATCTGGAGTAGTAATCCAGCAGTGCAGCTTCCAAGCAGAGGGGAGCGGCGAGCCTCACATCCTGCATCTTAACGTTTGTAAACACTTCCCACATGCTACCTGAGAGGAGAGAGGCTGCAGATGCGCTGCTACTCACCGCAGGTAGTACTGTTTTAAAGCGAATGCGGCGTTGGAACAACTCTTGGGAAAGTTAAACTCCTCTCCTAGCTCGGCCCATTGGTTTTTGTCAGAAACCTGTAAAAAGGGAGAAAATATGAGGGGGTAGTAAGTTTCAAAATGCAAACAAAATAATGAAAACATCGGCAACAACAACAAAACAAGAGGGGTGACAGAGAGCTAGGTTACCCCAATCTATCAGAACCCTCTTATTAAGTTTACGGAAATTGATTAAAAATCGATAAACCTGGTAAAAACGTTAACTAGTCACGCTTATAATACTCTTTTTTTCTGCTAACTTGCTGTACGAGTTTAAAATTTGACAAAATAGTAAGAATTAAAGTACCATAGTAGGACAGTATTGTTACAGTTTAAGCTAGTTAGCCAACAAGCTAACTCCGACTCATTTCCATTTAAGCGTTAAAAACCGCACGAGGACAAACTACGGCCAACCACCGCCCGCGGATACAAACAGCTCGCGGCGACAAGCTAAGTTCTGGAGTTGTTCCGTGTCGGTACCGTCCACCGTGTTCACTACACACACGGGCCTGTGAGGCCTACATTCTGTGACCAGCCATGGAGCCCAAAGAAAGATAGCTATGGCGAGAATTTTAAGCTCCTCTCCGGGGTTCGAGCGGGTCGGCAAGAGCCCGTGCCGCGCGCCGGCCGGGTCCCGCGCGGTGCTCCTCCGAGGCCGGGCTGCGTGCCGATAATCGATGGCCAACCGTGCCCRCTAATTTTTGAGTCGCTCTCTTGAACGGCGCCGCGACTCCAGAGCGCTCCGGACTCCTGCGATTCAAAACCCCGCACAGCGAACACCCGAGCCGCCACACTGCATAGACAGAGACACGGCAAAAAACTAGCACAAGGCCAACGCCGAGCCGCTTAAAACCGGAGGGGTTACACTTGTCCCGGGGTTACCCGCTCCGAGTCGGTCCGGCGAGGAGTCCACGGAGTGTGGAGAAATTCCACTTTAGTTCCCACTCACCTTAGCAAATCCACCTAAAGAGACGACTCTGATATAGAGAGCATTCAGGTCCAGCTCTTTCCCACCCACGATAGGAATCTTCTTGAACGGCGACCTGTGGGGATAACACACGGAATAAAGGCACACATGTTCAAATAACACTTTGAGCAACTCGCACGCTCGTGCAATTCGGATTTAAAGTTATATTTCTTGCAGGAAAAAGACGCCCCGATCTCACCCTCTGCTTTGGTGAAATTGCCGCAGCTCGTCCAGGAAAGCCTGTCCTTTCCTTCGCTGATCTAGTAGATTTTTCCCCGTCGAATTTGCCATGGTTTTTGCATGCAAAAACGGTTAAACCCCACTTCGGTCGCTTCCTAAGACACCAAGGATCCCATACTCCGCCGGCGCTCAGTCATTCGCCGAGCCGAGTGTTTAAAAAGTTAAAGAAATAGCTGGTAGCAAAGGAGAGCGGCAGCTCGCTAATAAAGACTGATGCACACAGAAAGCAAACCCGATACAAGCCCTGGACTAAGTTCCAGCGAACAGTCCCAAATACGCCCGATTTACCGGTAGATTAGAAGCGCCATGGCTGAAAGTGTTGAATTACTGCTTTTGGTCGCGGCTGTATTCGTTTGGAGTGGTTTGACAGTGTGGTACGGACGCAGCTCCGAGGCTATCGCGCACACTGTGGAGCGGCAGAGGGATCCAGTTCTCAGACAAAAAGATGTGAAGGCCGCGGAGCCCGACCTGCCATGCGCGCAGCGCCCTCTGCGGCCAGCGGCGGTAACTGCAGGCGGCCAGGGAGCAGCGCGACCGCTCCGAACAATAGAGACCRTTTTTTCTCCTGTCAGGGACCGTCCGACAATTCCTGTCCTCACCGACTGGGAAACCGGGTCAGAAGGTTCTTGGAAACGTCCCGTTGGGGGGCTGGGGTGTGTGTGTGTGTGTGTG
>NW_013952595.1:183050-185010 GCF_001266775.1 Austrofundulus limnaeus
GGATAAGACTAATTAACCCACCTTCTTTAAAATTCCAATCAAGCGTGTAATGGTGGACAACTGATGGTTTTAAAATTAAAATGGATTTTTAAAGTCGTACAAAGGAGTTTGTTCCTTTACTGATCAAACAGTAAAAAGTCCACAAATAAACAATATATCATGAACTTTCTATTATGTAAACATTATTTTTTAACTAAAATAACATTACGTTTGAATAAAACTTATTTCGCATAACTAATACAACTTAATGCTTTTTGTCTTGGTTCAGCATCTCTAAAATATGGCATCCATCTGTTACAATGTATTAATAATGTTTGAATGAAATCATTCATTGTTTTTAATGTTTGTAAACAACACATTTTGTTGAGTTGCCAAAAATGTTCGCTTGTTTATTCGCTTTATTTTTGACGCAGTCTGCAGACTTGTAAGCCGCCGCGGTCCCCTCGCTCCTCTTTCAAAGCGACTTTTTATCTCTCGGGGCGGCTGAAAATCACTCCTGATCCCTTTTCGCAGCAACTGCCAGGCGGATATATCTTCTTGATGGGGTTACATTCAACCATTACACGTACCCCTTTGCTCAATGAAAAAACCTGTCACAAAATGGCGGAGACGTACGTTAGCGGACCCCATTTTGAGGAATTGACACCAGACAGCARGAAAACCTTCGTGTGTTTAGCGTGCGGTTTTTTAAAAACACGGGGCTTTATTTTTCGCAGCGGAGCTGCGGTGCGCCGGAGGTCGCCTCGCGCCCTGTCTGGACTCCCCACTCAAGCAGACGAATTATTCTGAGCTAGCGTCGCGCTGGCGCTAGCTCGTTAGCTTATTGAGCATTAGCGAAACATCTACCGAGCTGCTTTGTAATCCAGCTGTTTGTTGTAATCTCATTTAAATCGGGAGGTGTTGTGTATCCGGAGCCGTTATAGTAAGCCGCTTCTTAAAGGAAGAAAATATAATTCCGTGTTTGTCATTTYTTTATGCTAACTACACCGGCGTGTGAAATTCCACTTCCTTAACATCACTGCTAATGTTGCTAACAAGAAGACTCCCGTTTGACTCCTAATGAAGCCTCAGTACACTTCGTGTTTTATTATATAACTATTTGTTACTAAACGCTGAAACATCATAACTGCAAGAGGTATGTTTGTGAAAATAGTTTATGCTATGCTAGTTTTAAAGCTAACAGGCTAGCTGCTCGAGCGCAGCACAGGTAAATATAAATATAGGYAGTAGTTATTCATTTATATAGTTTTTTAGCTGCGTTAGTTATATTGCATAATGTACTGTGTGTTTCTGGCTAAGATGTACTTTGTTGGAATGCAGCCATCCGGTTGTAATGCACATATATTTTTTTACTGTAAGAATGTATTGTTATTTTTTATCATTATTAAACGTTTTAACTGCATTTAAGGTTAATTAGTATTCGTTTTGTATGTGTCCTAATTGGATCTCTAGAAAATACACAGTAAATACTGTTGGAGTGAATAAAATTTTGTCGTAATTTAATTATTTTAATGAAAAAAACAAATCATTTTAATCCTGAATATTTGCAGTGCCGTGTCAGTCACAAAATGTTTGGGTATTTTTGTGTATTTGTATGCAGATATATTAGACTTTCTTCTATCTCTCTCGTCTCTCATATTTCAAGAGGAAAAAAATGATTCAGGTAAAATAAAATCCAAATTGCTCAAAACAGAACAAACCAAACTGTTGTAGCCAGTTCCTCATTTGAAGAAATTGTTTAACACTTAAATCAGAAAATGCTTTTATATAGCAATTTGAGATTTTACATGCTTTGAATCACAAACTCTTCYTTTCGATATGTAAATATCTCCATTAGTAAAGGAAGTTTCTGATGAGTTTTTAAAATTGAACAGGAAGTTTTATTTTTAAAAAAGGCAAGGCTGATGAACCGAAGGCATGAATTCTAATGATAAAGATGCTTATTCCACTATTAACTTGT
>NW_013952595.1:192110-194900 GCF_001266775.1 Austrofundulus limnaeus
CACACACACACACACACACACACACACACACACACACACACACACACACAGTTGTCATTTTAACGTGATTTTGTCTTTTTATGTTTTATTTTTACATTCTTAGATGTGTGAATTTCCACTGATGCAAGCATTTAAGTGTAAAAATCACAGCATGACAAATGACAAAGGAAATACTAATTAAACTGTCAAAGTGAAAGGTTTATTTTAAATGCTTAGAAAAAACAAAAGTTACACTTTTTATACAAATATGTAAGCTTTTTATCGTTGTCATCAGTTTCGCTTGAATTGTGATGATTGACATTCCATCATCCAATAAAATGAGACTCAGGTAAGGCCGAGCCCYGCCCTCACGTTCTTTCCGGCTTCTGATTGGCTGATTCGAACAGCGCTGCCCATAACACACAGCTGCAGCAGTGGCAGACTGATAACTGATTTTACTGAACCGAGAGGCTTCGACAGCTTAAAACACGTTTAAACTACAAAACCAGATTCAGAAGTTCTGAGAGAAGAAATTTGTGTTCGCAACATTGCTGGT
The DNA here is from genome assembly GCF_001266775.1 of Austrofundulus limnaeus. Lineage (NCBI taxonomy): Eukaryota > Metazoa > Chordata > Actinopteri > Cyprinodontiformes > Rivulidae > Austrofundulus > Austrofundulus limnaeus. The sequence continues at coordinate 192,646 of NW_013952595.1, forward strand.
AAGTGCCAAAGTTTTACTTTATGTGTCAGAAATGTGAAGACGGGGGAGAAGTTTGTGTTGGATTTTTTTTTCCATTATCGTTTTCCTAAAATCCGTGTGGAATCCTCGTGCTGGTTTTAGTGCGCCTCCGACAAAAAATACCCCCCCCCCCCCCAAAAAAAAAAAAAAAAAAAAAAACCCACCACAAGTCCTGTATTGCTTTGTGGGTGTATTTAAAATGTGTTTCACGTCCCAGTAATTTAAAGTTGACAGAAAATTAGAGTCAAAGTTTTGCTTTAACGTAACATGATTAGCTATTTTTCGTCGCATTTTTGAAAGTATAAGGTAATTTCTTTATCCTTACACTTTAAATGAATAACTCTTAGTTTTAAACAACTTTTTCACCCCCGAACCTTTCAGTTTTTGGTACAGTCCTGGTTAATTGGTTTTGACAAATTGACATGTCTTCATTGAAGAAACCTGTGCGGCGCACTGCCACTGCTCCCGACTGACAGCTGGGAGCAAACAGGTAAAGTAAACAGTTTTATAATTCGTGTTTAACTGCAGGCTCTCTGCTGAGCTGTTGTGTGATAAAGTTGCTGTTTTTGGATCAAAGCACGTGCTGGGTTGTATGTGTCTTCCTGCTGGTGCACCTATTGTGCCAGGACAATGAAAATGGGCATGTTGATGTGAATTCCTGGTTTCCTGCTGGAGGAAGAGGGATTAAGAAAAGGGGCTGACAGGTGCTTCCTAAAGAGCAGGGGTTCTCAAACGTTTTGGGTCTGGTGACCCCTTACAAGGATGAAAAAAATCCAGGGATCCATCCCCCTTAATAAACCCCATGATGTTAATGTAAAATAAATGACTGTTATTTTAACCCCTAAATACCACGGGAAAATTATTTTTATTCGATTTTAGTATGTTTGTTTTACTAGTGCATTATTCCCCATATGCGTTTTTTTGAAATAAAAACCAAATTAACCATTTCTTGAAATTTTTTGAGTACCCCAAGTCACAACTCATGGACCCCTGGGGGTCCTAGGACCCCAGTTTGAGAACCTCTGTTGTAGAGGGGTTGAGACAAAAGGACAGATCTGCAAGCAGCCTCTTCCAATATAACACCCAGATTATTCCTAAAGTCTTAATTTATTAAACAAACCCTTAACTTTAATTTTAAATGTGGGGTGGTTCTGATGGTTTGAAAAGTTTCTGAGAGCACTTTAAGGGTCTTTACCTGTGCAGGTGTTGACATCTCAGCTTCAGGATTTGAGTTGGAGGGTATATTAATATGATGCTAGTGCTAATTTATTACCCAATGATCACTTTCTGGGTTTCATTTAAAATAGTTGAGAGGTTCAGGATGAGTTTGTTGATCAGATGTGTAAGTTGCCTCACAGTAGTTTTATTGCAGTTTCTGGCCATTTTAACCATGAATGTTTTGGATTCGTGGACAGTGTTCCATGGATGTATCTTCTCTACAAAGCCCAGTGTTGTATAAAAATGAATGAATTTTATTGTTGCTTTGTGTAGACCTTCCTCCACATCAGAGACAATACAGTTTGTGTTTCAGACAAAGCTGCTGCTTTTCAGCTCTTAATAAATGAGTTCAGGAGGACTAACCTCATTTATAACTATCTTCATAATCACCATCTGCTTGATCTTTGGCATCAGGCCTCACGCTTCAAGTCTGCCAGAAACACACACACACACACACACTTTCTGTAAGCTACATCCTAAATAAATGAGGGGTAATCTAAGATTTCATTATCATCCCTATTGTGTTCACACACAAGGCAGCATGGCCCATATGTGCCCTGGTGCATTCTTAACTCATTAACGGTATTTATGTGGCAAGTTGTCTGAAATTTTAGTTTTAAGAAGAAAATTACATTGTGACATATTCCTTTTTCTATATAATTTTTTTTGTTCCACAAAAGTGCCGTTGTTATTATTTTCAAATCTTGTCAGAGATCTGCTTCTTTTTCTGTCCTGGCAGCTCACATCTTGCAGATAAGCAGCGTTTATCTCCCTCTCAGTTCAGCTCAGCTGAACTGTCTCACTTTCTGCTGAAGTCATTTTAAGGTGACACCAGACCGTTCCATTGATGATGCAGTTTACTTGGCATCTGAAAATACATTTCCTCAAAGGTATTAAATGTGAAAGGGCTTCACTGAGTGAGAAGTATTGTTAGGAGCTCAGCAGACAGTTTCAGTTTCACTTTCAGTTTCACATGTTTTTTGGCAGAGAGCCTGCAGGAGTCATGGGTGGTGTGTGTG
>NW_013952595.1:195172-198170 GCF_001266775.1 Austrofundulus limnaeus
GGGGGGGGGGCTCTCTGCCATGAGGAAGCTCGACTTAAAGACACATCCCAAAGGCGTTTCTGGTCTCTACCTGTCGTTTTGAACCTCAGCATGGCTGCCTAAAAATGCTGCAGGATTTCAAACATGAATGAATGAACGAGTCAAAGCAAGGCTTTGGGCATGTTTTTTTATGAGTATAACATAACATGATATAAAACTCAAAGTTGATTTTACATGATATTGCCCCTTTTAAATAACTCAAAACACACCACCCTTTGCTTCAACCCACCCATTTTTCAAGTGAGCAAAACCATTGGAACATGTGACTGACAGGTGTTTCTTATTGACCAGGTGTTGTTTTTTAAGGTTCATTGTTAAAATATTAAATAACTCTTAATGACAAGTTACCTTTTGGCTTGGGTTTAAACCTATAAAGTAGGTATTTCTAGTTAAAGATGAAAAGCCAACATGGGAGAAAAGCTGGGGAAAAAAGGCAAATCAGAGCTATTAGACAAACATTGACCATAGCAAACACAATTTAAAATATCCTGAATAAGAAAGAAACTACTGGAGTACCGAGCAACACACGTTCATCAGGTCCGTCAAGGAAAAGAGCAGGAGTTGATGACAGAAATATTGTGAGAGCTGTGAAAAGAGAGGAGAAATAACACATCAGTAAGTGACATCACGAGTGACCTCCACAGTTCAGGAGTGAAGGTATCACAATCCACTGTTGGAAGAAGAGTCAGAGCAGAAATACAGAGGCCATACACGCAAACCACTCATCAGTAATAACATTCAGAAGGTCAGATTGAAATTTGTAAAGAAGTACAGCGRTGAGCCGCAAAAGCTCTGGAAGACCATCCTCTGGACTGATGAGACCAAGATTAAYCTCCACCAAAGTGATGGAAAGACCAAAGTGTGGAGAGAGAGAAACTGCTGAAGATCTGAAGCACACAAGCTCATCTGTGAAGCATGGTTCAGGTAATGTCATGGCTGCGTCTGGAACAGCCTCATTAATATTTATGATGTAACTGCTGATGGTAGCAGCAGAATGAATTCTAAAGTGTGCAGAAATATTATCTGCCAAATTACAGAGAAATGTATCCAAACTACTCGGGAGGAATTTTATCATGCTGCAGGAAAATAATCCAAAGCTCACTGCCAGCAAACTAAACTAATTTATCAGGGGAAAAAAGTGGAAGGTTTTAGATTGGCCAAGTCAATCACCTGACCTAAACCCAGCATTTCACCTCCTGAAGAGGAGGCTGAAGGTAGAAACCCTCTGAAACAATGAAGTACTGAAAGAAGACGTGGTAAAAACCTGGAACAGCATCACAAATGAAGAATGAAACAGTTTGGTGTCGATGGCCTGAGGCAGTCACTGCAAGCAAGTGTTAAACCAAATATTAAATGTTATTTACTTTAAGATAATTTGTTCCAATATTTTTGCTCACCTAAAAATGCTGTGGTGTAATACAAACTGTGATAAATCCCATGTTTAACACATCTACATGTGAATACCAAGAAATAAAAGCTGGCATTCTGAACTCTTGTCTCACGCTCATCTTTGCATCTTAAACACAAATGTCTTCAGTGATCAACAAAAACAAAAGAATTAGACTTGCTGGTCCAATACGTTTGGAGGGGACTGTACATGTACTGAAGGTGACTCGTAGAATAAGTCGGACTCAACATGTATGTTTTCAGAAAACATAAGTTATCCTCTGAACTCCAGGGGTGATCGGTGTGTTTTTAGGACATGGTTTACTGTTTCAGTGTTTGAATTTACTCTAAACCAGTCCACCTGTACTGGTTCTGGTTCATGCAGCGCTTTAGGATTTGAAAGCTGGGTTGGAATCCTGTTCCTGAGTCAGCGCTGAGGGGCTTTCATATCCCAGACCCTGACCCAGTGACGTGGACTGAGCCGTGGATTAGCATCAACAAATCAAAATGCGATTGCAAGGTGACTTCCCCCTCAAAGCCTTTTAAGATGGGCTTTACTGACACTGTCCCACCTGTAAGTTTGGACAGGAAGGTCAGGAAGATTTAATCCTCCCTGAAAGGACAGACATATTTTTACTTTGGAAAACCTTGATGAGCAGGCTTGAACAGGCCTTAAAGTGGAGGCTAAAGACCTGAATGTGAGGCCGTTGATGTGTTTGAAATCATTTTTCTCTTCAACTGAATGAATTTTCTCAGCACAGTGCAGCTGCTTCCTGTCTGTAGTGAAAAGGAGGCTTGGCTCTAAATGAAACGCACTCCTGACAAAGTAATTAAGTCCAGACACAAAGGGCTCAGCAGGAAGGACTCTAATAGAGGTGGAGCTGGTTTTCTCTGGAGAATAGTTCTCGTCCAGCTGAACCCCCCCTGGACTTTAGTGAAGGGGACGGGCTGCAGGTTTACTGGCCTGCAGCCACTTCACACTGCAGGGGAAGAGAACTCACACAGAGTATTACTCATCTATTCTGTCTACTGTAATTATTAAATTAAAAGCTTGATAAAGTGGTGTTGCTTTCATAAATGTACTTTTCTTACATAGTATATGCTGCTTGTTATTAGACCTAACCATGAAGAACTTGGACATAATAAACTTACGCTTTCACACTGACTGTGGCATTCAGTAACAAAGGACTCCAATATTTGGAGTTGGATGTTTTGGTTTAATTTTTAAAGTGTGCTGCAAACATTCAGGAATCGACAGGAGCCAAGACTCAAACGACATAAGTTTTTGAGCTACACTGGATTAAAGAATACTTTAGCTCAGGGCTGGCCCTAGACAAGATTTCAGGTGGTGCCCCTTGTGCAGTTTTCTAAATCTCACTGCCAATATACATTCTAGTGCTGTACCAAACGATTATTTTCTAATCGATTAATCTAACGATTATTTTTTTCGATTAATCGATTATTCTAACAACAAATCTAAAAGTTATTCTGATGTGAGTGCACTGGATATTTAAAATGTTTTCATCAAATTAACAAGAACAGTTCTTTAATATTGTAATATTTTCTGTAATAG
>NW_013952595.1:198330-219874 GCF_001266775.1 Austrofundulus limnaeus
ATAATAAACATTTATTTATTTTTTAACATATTTCTCAATATATAAAAATTAACGTATCAAGACAACATCCAACTCTTTGTATTGTAACATCAGTTGTGTAACTTATTTCTTTAAGGTGAAAACTGTTGAAAACAACAAGACTGTTTTGTCTTATTGCACAAATTAATATCCAGCTCCTCATATTTCTATTGATGTCATTTCCCCACTAGAAAAATGTGTGATGGAGGTCCATGAAGGAAAATAAGTTTAAATCAAATAAACAAAAGAGGATGCAGTTTAAAATTAATAAAAGGTATTTAAGCTACGTTTTGAACATCCAAAACACGTCCAACACTTGTTGGCTGCTTGTGCTCTTTAGGTCACACCTGAGGAACACCTGTTCATGTTAACCAGCAGCTGTGGACTGAAGCAGTTCTAGGGGGGTCCAGGGATAAAAGATCTACACACAATTCTGCATTTTCCAACCGTTTGAAGAGCATTTTACTAAATTCTTTGGATTAATAAAAGAAAAGAAAATGAGCATTTTATGAAGGTGAATACTGAAAACCAGATTTTAACTTAACGTTTATCTGAGATCATAACTGAAAATTTCATCCTTTTATTAGTATTTCCACACCGAGCWCTTCAGTTAGTCTTGACTGAATCATGTGATACTTTTCTCGTGAAATACCCTCTGCACCAGATAACAGTTATATGTATATATCATGTAGTAACAAAGCAGAACAAGTTACCRTCATAAACCTGAGCTGGGCGGGATGACAAAGTCATCACGGTATAAATTGAATCCCTTCACGGTAACTGTATATATCATGGTAGAAAACTATCATAAAAAGTAAAGAATGTAATTTGTAGAGCTTTTTTTTTTGCAGGAAACTAATCTTATTCAAACCCAGCATTTTTGCTTTAATATCAGCCTGCCAAACAATGAGCTTCTGCCTGCTGAACTAATGAGCTGCTGCTCTGCCGCGCGCTCATCTTCATCATCAGAGCAGAAGCCAACTTTACATTAGCAAGGTGGATTTATGACTGAAAGAACGTCCACGTTTTTTTTATTTTTATTTTTATTTATTTTTTTGTTATCTCTGTGGTGGGTAACAATACATAAACAAGTATTTTTTCTACAACAACTTGGGTGTGAAAAAACTGTTATTAAAGCTTTGCTCTGCGTGACGTGGAGGGAGGGAGGAAATGATCCCGACATAACATTTCTACAGCGGGAGGGGGAAATTTTGAGGATTTATTCTCTTTACGCCTTTTTAAAACGCTATAATTTCTTTGTTTTGTTTTGATCTCCTCCTGCTCAGTTGCCTCTGCACTCGCAGCCCTGTTGACAAAGGTGCGATGACGTAATGATAGGACGGTAGAGGGTAAATTTCTACCGTAGACCAATTTCATACTGTTTCTTTAGTCTACCGCATATGCCGCGCAGCCCTAGTAACCAGGGATTATTCTATAGACTAAATCAACTCGGCACCCTTAGCATTAGCCTCTACTGCCTATGCCATGGACCAACCCTGGATTTGGATGTTTTAAATAGGTTTTATTAGTTCAGATAAGTAGACTGTTTAACTTGCTTGACCAATTATCCTACATTTATGTACAAACCGATCACTTGCTCTCGTTTTAATAAAGTCCCCATTAAGCTGAAAAACTCAATCTGAAGGATTTGAGTGATTTCTTCAATGGCTTCAAATTGCCACCAATGTGAAGACAAAAGTCAAACTAACTCATGGTTTTTAAAGAGTTGTGGTCCAAAGACACCATTTATTATACTGATTGTCCGATGCTCACAGGAACAAATTACACAAGTAAGGTGGAGGAGGGGAACCCCAGAACACACCATCTGCATCCCTCTGATTAAGTAAATATTTAATGAGGGAGTTAATGTATGAAAATACTCCAGAGCATTACGTGGAAGCTTTCAGTTTAATCTTTTCTAGCCATTTTCTATTTTTACTCTCATTGCCATATAGTAGAAAATCAAAATGACATCACCGCCTGATTCTTCCCCTTTTAACTCATTACATAACCATTTTTTTTCTTACCCGGCGTTAATGCACGAGTGCTCACATGCACCGGCAGAGCGCTGCAGGCGACATGCGTGTGCCACGTGCTGTGTGTTTTGGTGACGGACTGTCGTGGAGACGTGTGCGCTCTGCTGTCTGGAATAGCACTGATCCTCTTAAATGATTATTGGCTGCGACCAGAGAGCTGGACGACCTGTGTGGGGAACACAAAGACAGATGTCCCGTCCCCTTCCTCATTAAAACATACAGACATCTATGTTTAGGTCATGCTAAAGGGAAGTTCAGACTCTGTCCCTTTCTTTTGATAGACACGGTCTATTGTGCTGCTCATTTGTAACCAGACAAAGAAGGGTCCTTTAATTTATTCTGCACCTTTTTGATAAGAAGTAGTTTGTGTGTTAAGCACTGCAAAGAAAATGGACTCATTCTTGGAGAAATTTGGCCTATTGAGTTTCAGATGTGTAAATGTTTAATATATTGAAACCCTGCACTGCAGCTTATTTCAACAAAATTTGATGGACATTTGAAGAGGCGCAAGTAAAGACATTCAGATTAGAAAATGTAGTTTATTAGTGAAACACCTGACTGAACTATTTATTCAGTTTATTTTTATTTGGTTTGAAATGTGTGGATGATCTGAAATTGACACATTAGTGCATGAAGGTAAGCCATAGCATATAGAAAAAAAAAAAACCAAGATGAGTTGCAGAAAGAAAGCAATTTTATTGGTAGTTGATAGAAGTGTAAGAAAATAATACCGGTACACTAAAATATTGAGATTTAATTTCCTGATACTGTATCAAAATCAAACGCACTATAAATATTTAAAGTAGATGTAAATAAAGCGCATCATATAGCTTTATAAAAAAATAAAGGTATACGATGCTCTTAAACCCTTCTCTTTCACATTTAAATCATTCAGTTGGTCTATATAAACTGCAATGCTTTGGTCTGAATCCTTCCTTATTGTAACTCCACAAGCCCCCTTTACACCGTTTTCTGAGTCATCTCGGATCAACTCATTTTAAGGCTGTCTCTTTAACCCAAATGAGGAGCTTCACACCCCTCCAGCTTTCAGATCGGTCCATTCTATTTTGATAGAGGGGTTTACCACTATATAGCGGTGCAGAAACATTTTAATTAATTCAAAKATGTTAACAAGGGATAAATCATATTGTGAACCCTGTGTTGTGATATGCGTCATCACCAAATTCTTACCAATACACTCTCCTACAACATGATAAAACTTTGTAAAGAAAAGGGCTTGTAGTTGAATGGACTATTCTCTTGAAATGTGGTTTTCTAGCTTCTAATTATAAAACAATGTTCTTGCAACATTGGTAACTAATTRTAGCTTGTTTTGTTTGTTCTATGCCTTGAGTGTTAAAACAAATCCTGCTTTTTTGATGCAGTCTGTTTTATGGCAGGGCTGTTAACAGCAAAACCCATTTTTTGTTTACAAAGAAAACAATGGTTCTGATGGTGACACTAGAGTTAGCTCTGTTACTTATAGTGTAACAGTCATATGTATGTGGTTTTCTCACCATTAGGGTGAAGAATTTAACTGACCAATACAGAATTTTTAAACCAACCCAACACTGATCCACTGAACCCTTGGATTAGCAGAGGTAAAATAATTAGCTGGCTTAAGCCAGAAGAAGGGGGTCTACAAAAACAGACTTTATTATGAAGAGAGCAAATGCTGAAGTGTAAACAGAGGGATGTTGAGACTGACACTCTACAGATGGACGGAATTCTTTATCTTTTTTTAACAGGGACAATGCAAACAAACAGAACAGATCAAGTCTGTAACTGATGCATTGCACAAAGAGTATATAGCTGTAGCTAATTTGCAACCCCAGTCCCTGGTTAGGCATTTCTACACAGATAAAATACATACAGTTTATGCATCATATACACTAAAAATACATAAGCATGTCTGCCAACAAATTCATAAAATCAACCAATACAACTTACAAATTCAAGCAATAAAAATTATCAAAAAAAATTGTACAAAACATTAAAATGCACAATTTAAAATTCTGAGACAAACAGTTCAAATAACGTTAGAACCTCTAAAATTAACCATACACAACCCCAGGTACCTCTCCGTCGTCTCACATTAGCCAACACGCTAAAAATTGTCACTACAACACACCAACACATACAGTCCTACACAGACTGTTCTCATTAAATCTAAATACTAAAAATGATCACATCTTTAGTTTTTCTTTAGCCAAGATTTAGTCATGTGGACGAAATTTTTAAATTTCAAACGTAGCTTTTATTTGCAGAGGCAATAAGTTCCATAATGTTGTGCTTTTTTTATGAAAAGGTAGTCTGACCAAACGAGGGTCTACATAGGGGAGTTATAGAGTTCTGTTGTAATGATCCTCTAGTGACCCTGTAGCTGTTTTGCCTTTGTATAAATGAACTTAATGAATCAGAAGCTAACTCATTAAGACATTTAAATATTAATTTAAGAAAACATAAGTTACAAAAACTTTCAAAAGTCATTAAATTATGCTTCTCCAAGATTAAACAGTGATGAGATCTTATCAGTTTTTTGTCCATTACTTTTACTGTTTGATTATACAATGAGACAATTGTTTAATAGCTGTTGTAGTGGCCTGAGCCCATGTTATCATACAATAAGAGATATGAGAAAATATCATGGCATGCATGTACCGAAGAGCAGACTGAACAGGAATATAGGGTCTTATTAATTTAAAGCAATTGATTTTTATTTTTATTTTTTAGAGAAAATTTATGTAATTCTCAAATTTTAAATGTGGGTCTAAAAACAGGCCAAGATATTTAACCTCCGTTACATTTTTTATTCTTTCACATCCCATAAATAAACTTTAAAATTTTGTTGCACATGCTGTTTTCTAATGGAAAAGCACATTGACACAGTTTTACTTAAATTAATTACCAACTCATTATTGAACAGCCAACGTTTCACTTCCTCCATACAGTCAGACAGAATATCAGCTGCCTGCTCTGGTGTCTTAGCAGGTGCATAAAGCTGACAATTTACACCATTGCAAACAGCAGGAAGGTCATTTATAAAGAGACTGAATAATAGTGGCCCTAATATACAGTCCTGTGGAAGTCCTCTTTTGATGTTTGAAAAGGAAGATTTTTTTCAGCCACTTAAACACATTCTGGTGTCGGCCTGTGGTTTTTATCTAAATCTAAAGTTTTCTGATTAACCCCATTTGAATGATTGTCTGAGGTTGTTAATCGGAGTCCACCCTTAGTTTAACCCGCACTAGTTATCTGGTTTGTCTCATTTGAGCGTTAACCCCTACAAAGAAGGAACTGTGGTTGATGGGTCATGGGAAATCCTTGACATGCTTAAAAAGAGGAGCGGAGCTCAACATAAGAACAGCTTTGTCAGATGTTTTTCCTCCAAATGACCGTTGGAGAATGTGCGTGGTAGCATGTCAATCCCTGCCCTTTTATGTGGCTCACAGAAAGAAAACCACTTTTTGTCTTTTGCTGCCTCTTTCTTGGCTTCAGCTGTCAACATCCTCTGCTTGACATTTTGACTTTATGTGGGTGTCTTGGGGAGCTGTGCTCTTATGTTCCAAAAGACACAACTGGAGCTGAGAGCTACAGATCCACTCTTTGTCCTGTGGTCAGTCTGACCCTACATGAATGCTTATAAGCTGGAAGATAGTAGATCCTTTCTGGATTGTTCCTCTAAAGGTCGAAGCACTTGACTATAAAGTGGTCATTCTTGTGTTTAAATGTGGAAAATAAAATGATGCTGAAGTCTTTGCCTTGTTTGAACAAAGAAACTCTGGTCACTTAAGCAAAAATGATTGACCAACAAACACCTGAACCAATTACGTGTACACACAATTTAACTCTTAGTCATCAATCTTCAGCCTCCAGCTCAACATCAGGCTATTTGAAGTAGACCAGGTGTGTCCATTTCTGGTTCTTGAGCTATCCTGCATGTTTTGCTGGTACCACTGGTTCAACACACCAGAATTGGAGATTAAATGACCCCCAAGTCCTGTAGAGGCTGTTAAATCACCCGTTCGATCCAACCAGGTGTGTCGGAGTAAAGAAATATCAAACATGCAAGATAGTGGCCATCGAGGACCAGGATTGGACACACTTGGTACTGGTTTGGATGTTTGGGGGTTGTTCTGTGGACTGGTGGGGTCTGGTCTGTTTATAGAGATGAAAAGGAAGCAGGGGTAAATCTCCACCTCTATCCATTCTCATTCCATTTCATTGCATCCTGATTGAGGAGTTCCTGGTTTTGTGTGTGTGTGTGTGTGTGTGGYAAAGAAAACAATGGCCTCTTTGTGAGAGGGTCCCAGTGTGATAGGATTGTTGGGGGGAGGCAAAGGGATGGTCAGAGCTTAGTGAAGCGTAGCCACTTCATTAGTCAGGGTTCTCCCATCGTACCTCCTCCCATCATCCATCCTCCCTCCCTCCCCTCGTTCTCTCGCTGCCTTCCCTTCCCGCTCACTCGTGGAGCCACAGAGGCAGGAATCGCTCTGACTGAACACAGTGAAGCTTTGACTCTGGATGAGGACGATCATCAGTGTTTTCTTGTAGCTTTTTAATAATTTGTTTAAGGTAAGTTGTCTTATGTTATCACCCTCTGTCTCATGCTGTCCTCCACTTGTCTCCTCTGGCAGCTGTTCTGGTGTAGAATACTGTATATTGATGGAGCACTTGATATTGTGTTTAAAATCAGTATTTTTTTCCTTTTATAAAAACAAGTCTCATCTTCAGTTGGAGAACTTGTAAACACAGTACAGAGATGGTACTCAAACCCATAAGCTCATATTTTAAGATGAAATGTGTGAGCGAGACCCGGGTGAGAAATGGATTGAGTAGGGGGTTGGTGGTGTCGGACTATTGCCTCAGCTGTGTTGACCAAATCAGCAGTGTTCTTGGGATCTTTGTGCTCATAATTGCTTTTTTCCCTTCTCGCCGCCTCTCTTTGTCAAACACACCCCCTCAGGGACAGATGAGGCTCGGGGGAATCCTGTCATCTTCTGTGGGAAAAGTACAGCAACTCCCTCACTTCCTTCTCAGAAAGTTGACTCAAAAACTCAACTGATGTACTTTTTCTGATTCTCATTTAAATGTTTGCTTTTTATCTTATTTACCTTTGTATTTTTACACTATTTCTAAACTTGTCATGTAGATTTAATTAGTCAAACTGTAAATGTGGACTTTAAACTTTTAATTAGGCTTTTTGGAACAGATTAATGTTTGCACTGAAACCACCAATGTGGACCTGAGWGGAAAATGTGTTTGTTAATCGTTCAGTTATTTTTGATAAATTTTAAAGAATAATGTGCTAAAACTTGGAATATGATGACAGAACAATTTTCAAACGAACAGCAGAAAGCTTAAGATTAAAAGTTCCAGTCTAGAATTCGTTTTTTTTTTTTTTTTTTTTTTTTTTTTTTTTTTTTTTTTTTTTTGGTCAAATGTTACAGAAAAGTTAACATGTACAGTATATAAAAAGGCCTTTATTTATTTTTAGTGTTTTTGAGTTGAACCAGAAACTGAAAAGTTTGTTCCTGCTCCCAAAATCTGAACATGTTTTGAGATGTAAGTGCACAGTGTTTGTATTGGGTCTGAACCAATTTATATAAAAAAAAAAAGCCAGAATAACTGTCAATACGTTTTTATTTTTTTATGCTTCTAACACTTTCTACGTCCTTGAATGTTTGTTTGCGGGTAATTCTGTACCACATTTTGGTACAGCTCATTTCTTTATGATCTTATGTGAAAAAAAAAACTGTAGAGGATATTTTGTTTCCAAGAAGTTTTCAGGGGCTTTTACAAAACAAATTCATGAAGTTGTGCACTCTGAACAATGATTTTGTGGAGGTCATTATTTCAGTCCATCCTGGTCCTCAAACCTTTTAGTCGCAGTTTCTTTTTCAGGAGAGACAGACTTTCCAGGTCGAAGGTTAAAAGTTAGTCTGATACCTTTTTATTCTCATGCTCTGTTTGCATCATGGGATTATTTTACCAACACATTGTCCTCATCGTCATTTGCCAAAGCTGTCCAACATCAGTGTTCGAGTAAACAAATTACTCATTGTTGGCAACAAAACCTGATTCTGTTGAATTTGCTTATTGCAAATTGTGTTTTTTTGGGGTTGTGAATGATGCTCTTTTTTGAGGGGGGGGGGTAATTTTTTTATCGAACATGATGCACATATATATATATATAAAATTTAAATTTGAAACAATGACAGTTTGGTGTGAATTTAAATGTTACTATAGCAGCTCTTGATGTACTGTGTGCGGTACAGTAAGTCATTTTTATGTTGGGATTAAAAAGTGCTTCATAAATATTAACTTGCTTTGTTTGACTCCAGTGAAACATTAACCTGTCAGAAACTGGAAGCAATGAGTAAATGACTCAACATGCAGGCCTGTTTAAAAACCAGTAAACATTGTGCAACCCACCCTGACAGACTGTTAATTTTAAAGAGTTTGTTTTGAAATGATCATCCCACTCATTTACTTTCTTTGATCCAGTCTTGAAAATTTGCAAAGATTTCTCTTTTTTCTTGGTCAAAGTGTTGTTGAGGAATGATCTTAAATGTCCAGGATAACTCCCTAAGTCTGTTTTGGAACATAACTGACAGAATCTGTTCTCATCTCTTCACAGGATGGAGAAGTAAACCTTCTGGGAACAGAGTCATGGCTGTTCAGGCTGGCATCCAGGTGAGTTCAGCTTTACTAACGAGGACAGGTTAAAGGCGACAAACACATTCCTACTTTGTTTGGTAAATATGGGGTGGAGCTTCACAATGTATGAAATTTATTATGATTGCAGTTTGTTAATATGGTGCAAACTGATATTGCAGATACAAACAAGAAGACAGTGATTTTATAAGACAATCAGATGGACCACTGCTGTCATAAAATGACTCGTCGATTCAGAGAAAAGTGATCCAAATACTAAAACATGTGACAACTGATGGGCTAATGACTAGTCAAAATGCCCCCAAGATTGAAGCAGATTGATGACATTTCTTTAAATGACTTTAATCTTAATTATTTTATTCTTGGAAACTTATTAAATTACAAATAAAACATTAAACCGTTATTTACGTAATTTGCAAGAATAAGAGTAGCAGTAGCAGCTAGCTGTAGCGCTTCTGGTGCATTGCATAATTCTGTTAGACTAGCTGTGTAATGGAAAAGTAATAAAGATGTAAAGGTTTTAGAAAGAAAAGCAGGAAACTCTGAGCTGTAGTTGATTTGATAGTGGGCCAAATAAAATCTTTCTACAGAAACACACATCAAATTATTCAAAACATCCATCAAAATTTGGTGGGGTTTTTTAGTTAAGAATGCTGTAGTAAAATGTCTGGCAGCGTGTCGACCGCTCCCTGATTTACTTCAGTTATTCAAATCAAAATAAAAACTATAACCGTCTGTCTGCGGAACAACTGCAGAGCCCACCTGTGTTACGACACGTCATCTTGTTATCATGTGTATCTGACGTGCCATGGCCCGGACCCTGAGGATTTCACATTTTGTTTTGGGAGGAGTGGGTGGAATGTTCTTTTATTTTTTCTTCTTCTTCTTCCCCCTTTCCCCTCCCAGCAACGATGTGGAAGTCATCCCAAAACTCAAAACAAACGTATCGTATTACAAATTTGTCACACAGCAACACCTCCTTCAGATGCTTTTTTTCCCCTCGTCTGGCTCAAAGTTCTGGCTCGTCCTCTCTCTTCTTGGACTGTGGTTATGTAAAATACGCATCTTGGTTCTGTTCACAGAACATGTGGCAGGAAACCCCTCAGTCTACATTTGGATGCTGCAGCTTTAAACGTGCCAAATGAATCCCACTGATCGGGTTACTTGGAGTGTTTGTGGTTAAAACTAACAGCTGGTATGGAATCATCTGTAGAGCAGAGGGGTAAACACAAAGACATAACTCCACACATGTCTTGGCATTTATTTAGGGATTTTTTTAAACCCGTTTAATATCCTCATACTCCGCTACAGTTGTTTCCAGAGCTCGGCGTTGTTGTGGAGTGCTCGGATTGGATGTCGGGTCACACCCTGACTGGTCTGCTCAACCATGCTGAAGAGATACGCACTCATGGATGTTTAAGGAGCAAATGTGCTCGTCTGTACTACAACTGTAAATACAAGAACTGAAAAACCTGATGTTGGATATGATATTAGCTTAAATCTCAGCCAAGACACGTGTTATCCTGAAAGTCCCGAATAACTGAATTTTAATACTTTTACAAACTCAAATAAGAGAAAGTGTAGCTGTTGTCTTTTTTAATGATTTTTAAAAATGGAAAGTTTGCTAAATTTAAATGAATTAGTATTTTGGATAAATTAATATCTGAGATTGTACAACTGTTTTCTGTGTCAAGGCTGAAATTATTATTTTTTCTCAAACTCTTCCTGTGTGAACAGGCCTGTAAACAATCAGATGTAGGCCGTCACTGCTGCAGCTCTGAGATATCAGGCTTTCCTGGATTTCACCCAGGAGGAGTAATACCAGGATGTCTAACATTGACAGGATTGATTAGTGCTGGGCGGTATGACCAAAATTTTATATCACGGTATTTTCAACATTTACACCGGTTTCACAGTATATCACAGTATTTTTCTTTTCATCACAGGTCAGCGATAATAAAATGTACAAAAACAGCTTATTAATTTTTTTCTTTTACTATACCTCTGTCTGTATCTCTGTTTCCCTCCTCTAAACGTCTTTTCTTCTCCTCCTGGTTGGAGACAGTAGTCACGCATTTTGGTCCGGTTGTGAAAGAGGAGGGATAAAAGATTATCGTTTCTACTGTTTTATGTTATTTAATAAAGATTAACAGCATGACTCACCTTGCACACCAGTCAACTCAATTCCACTACAAAACTCCCCCGCCCCTGGTTTTTCACAATAGAAGCACGCTAAAGTCTCCATGCATCTCCACATCTCCATATTAAAGTCGTGTGTTTAATCTAACTGTGCACGTCACTGAAGAGGTGTTTACTACATTCACCGACAGCGAAAACGGGATGTTTTTTAATGTCAGTCAATATAAGCAGTGGAATCGCCACCCGCCGCTTCAACAAACTGCTCAACAATAACATTAGCATGCTAACACACATAGCGGTGCTGCAAAGAAAAGTGTCCCCCGGGAAATGGTTGACTGGCGGCCGCGACGAAACGTTCTGCACRTGTTCAGGCACTAGCGCATTCCCCTGATTTTAACCAGTATGTCGGTATTCAGAAAATTCATATCATAAAAATAAAAAATGGTATTCGGTACGAACCGGTATACCACCCAGCACTAGGATCGGTCACTCATGTTTGTGCAGAACTGACTCACTGCTCCAGCCGCCTCCTGCTSTGGTGTTCCAGCAGCCCATGTGGGACAGAGGACCTGTAGAGTGGCTCTTGCTGGTCATCAAGACGTTGAGATGTCCAGATTGTGAAACCATGTTCTGTAATGCTTGGTATACAATCCATTGGTTGTCTCTTGGTTAGATCGGTCTTGAATGACTGAACCCTTCATGTGTATCTCAGTATCAGTCTACAGTGATCCCTGTACACCCCACATGTCTGAAATGATCACTTTGTCTCAGGTAAACCCACCAGGCAACCCTATCAAATATTCAACTGTTGTCATATTTAATATTTGACTAGAGTTTTCCAAGTGAGTTAACTTATAGCCTTTGCGCACTAGCGCAAAAGGCTAACAGGCTAAGCTGAGGTTCTTCTTATATGAAGCAGCTCTGTTGTCCTCCATCCATATTTTCAGTAACAGGCTGAGTCATTTCTGCCTTCTCTCTGTCAACGATCTCTGGTTTCATTTAAAAGAGCCAATCATCAGATATTGTCCAAGATCAGCTATATCCACTTCAGGGTGGATATAGCTCGCTCACACCGAGGACCTATCCACGTCATCATTTACCCAGAATGCTTTGTGAGTAAATAAAATGGCCCTGTCCGTGTAATATATTTTAAAACTTATTACAGTATTTAGTCTTTATTTTACAGTTAAAATATGTTTATCACAAAGTCTAATGTTACAACTAATCATGGATCCCTTTTAACTATTCTTCTTGCTCACTCGGTTTGTGAGGACGGCCTGGTGTTGGTAGATTTCTACACATCCCACATTCCTTCCACTTCCATTTCTTGATGGACTCAACACAGCTTGTATCATCCCATCTCTCGGACTTCACAGCTTCAGGAGCTCCTCGTGACTAGAAATAAGGATTTGTGTAAAGAAACCCCTACAGGCTTTAGAAATGTCAGGCTGTCGCAATAACTCTTAGCCTTTTGTAAAGAGTAGTTGGTTTTAGTTCAGCTCGGCTAAATTAAACATCCTGGGTTAGTTACGATCCTTGAGACTTAAAGGTCAGTCAAAGGTCATGAGAAGTTAAACTGAGATGTCTGACGTAATCTGGGATGGTCGGTGAAAAAATGAGATTTTTATACATCCCACTTTTCTTTTGCACCTCACTCAGTTCAGTTTATTCATCAGATTAAGAGGCTCATGTTAAGAGCTTCTAAATCTGAGGTGATTGGTTGTTAAAGGCTGTAATGCTACATTGCAGTATTTTTGCATTTCTTTGCTGGATTATCAGACCACATTCCTGTGCTGTAAGGACCGAGGTGGGGTAGCAGGGACAGGATTAACAGGTTGTTCCCTCATTGTTCAGTCCTTTTGAATAAAATCCCGTCATTTCTCTGTGCTGCCATCTTATCTTACAAGCTGGATGTTGAGACACAAACACTTGTTCTCATTTCTGAACGTTCAGATCAGCAGGATCACAGAAACATCAGGTGTTTCGCCTCTTTGTCCTACTTATTTATTAGAAAGCTGGTCCTTGTGTTCCCACCAGAACTGCACTTTTTGAATTCAAAGGTCACACCAAAGTTTGTTTTTGGTATGTTTTTTTAATCTTTGTGTTCAGACCAACTTTAAGGCTTTCTCCAAACAATCTCTAAATTTAAACACTGAGACGTGGTTACAGAAAGGTATGGTCATCAGACTTTACATTTATTTTAGGAGGTTTAGGAGGTCTGATTTGTTTTAAGACGATCTTTAAGAAATTTTTCTCAATTTTGATAAATATGGATAATCTCTCCACCCAGTGGACTGCAGGGGTATAATTCAGTGTTTTTGTTAGTTTTACCTTCATTAGATTTGTTGAACAACATGAACCTTTCAGCTTTATAACAAACTGGTTAAAGCTGAACATTTCTAACTGACTAAATTGTTCCATAAACATTCAGGTTCTGCTCAGGCGTGGACGCTGAGGCTTTTGTCTCACGAGACTCAAACTGTCCAACTATCTCTGGAACAGTTCTGCAGAGGCAGCTCAGATCATCCTCAGGACATTTCTGTGGAAATTGGTCTTTTTTTCTCTCCTTTCTTTTCTCACAACAAGGTTTCCAGTTTGTTGGCCGAGCAAACTCGAATTCCTGGCCTGGTTTTAGGCTCAATAAGCCTTCTGACCACAGATGATGCTCTGTCCCATTATTGCTCAATGATGTGTGATCGACCAGATGATTAGAGTGTCTTAAGCAGATGTCCACAAAGTGGACAGAAAGACATGGTGGGTCCAGAAGTGAGTTATGTAAAATCTGGAGATGTAATGAACATTTGCAGCCAGGAATGAAGTTTCCCCTCTGGCTGCAGGGAAACGTGTTCAACTCCAAACATTTCAGTGGTGTGATCAGATCAGTTTTATCATTAAGAGCTTTAAATGGACTTTTTTTCTGAAACTAATAGAGCTGCGTTTGAGATCAGGCTGTTAAATTTCTCACATCTTGCCTGGCTTTTAGAAGTACAATGTTTTTACAGGTTTTGTACAGACTGAGACGTACACTCTTATGTTACATCACCTCAAGGATTGTTTTACACACACATGAAGGAAAATGTGTCATACCAAAGCTAAACATGTTTATCAGCCAATCATTTGACTGGTATACGATAATCAATGATTTTTGGTATTAATTGCAATAAACCTAGATGGTTCCAGCTGTGGGTGTTGAGGAGAATATTTGTGACCCATCATATCAAAATGAGGATTAAGTCAAATTTGGTCAAAATTACCTAATTACATTTTCAGATTCTTGGCTTTAAAAGCTACATTTTGATACCTGGATCATTCTGATATAATTAAATCCATATATTGTAATCGGTCTTGTTGGTTACAATAATACCTAAATATTTGGTCTGAATCCTAATTTTATGTCATTTTAATGAGGAATTTTTGATGTCCGTATAAAGAGGAAACCTCATATTATATTTGAATATTGAGATTTCCCAGTTGGAAATAAACCAGAACATTGCTAGCTCACAGGAAAAATCTCAAAATTTTAAGGCAATTTTCCTCAATCAGGTTTTTTGATGCTACTGCTCAAAATGCTTCAAAATTTAGTTTTATGATTATATTTCAAACAGTTCATTCAAATGGTACATTGATAAGGCAATTATTCATTATATTTTGACAAAATGCAATTTTTGTTAACATTTTAGTCAAAATACTATTTGCCTATTTCTCCATTTACCACTTTTGGACTTAATCCTCGTTCCGATGTGATGGGTCACATATAAATAATAAATAGTATCTATAGTACGTGTGAATGCTGCAACGATGTCCTGTGGTTTTGAATAGTCTTAGACTGATGGCTGGTTCAACACGCTGGTATCTGTCCTATTATTTTGTCTGTTCCTTCCTTACTCTGATGGAAGCTGGTGCCCATCTCCAGTGGTCCAATCATTCAGAACCAAGGTCTTCAACCCTGTTTTTGATGATTCCACACACCTGACTGACCGAGTGATTGACAGGCTTCTGCTAAACTTAATTTGTAAACTTGGTAATTGATCTGAATCAGGTGTATTGAAGCAGGGGAATATCTAAAACATACAGGACAGTGTCATGAAGAACAGGATGTAGATTAGTTACATATGGAGGAATACACACAAAAGCACTAGCCAGTGTGTTTTTATTTCTTGCAATATTTCAGTTTTAAAAATAGGACTCTGACTTGTTTTTTCTTGTTTGGTTGTATCTGACAGTTTCTGTTGAAACCTTCCCTCTCCACCTCAGGTTTGGTTCGGTGAGAAGTTTGACTCCCCTCTGCTGAGTCCCAGGGGCCCTCGTAGCCCGTTGGGGCAGCGGCACGGCCCCGGCCTCGCCAACGTCTTCGAGTACGACCAATGGCTCGCGGTGCGCCACGAGGCCACGCTGGTGCCCATGCAGGAGGACCTGGCCATCTGGCTCAGCGGCATGTTGGGTACGTTGAGTCAGTATTTACTTGTAGCTCCAGAGAAGACCGTTTCTAGTGGAGGCTGGCTGACTTATGCAGGTAAAACAGTTTGACACGGGTGGAGCTGGTAGATATGATTCGTTAAAACCAGTGTGCACAGATTTGTCCCTCCAGGCGAGGAAAACACTGCCACACTATTGACACACAGTGTCTGTGTAATTGGATTTGGATGCAGTCATTTCCAATCAGCTCCCAGGAGAACAGAGAGAAAAGAGTGGAACAAAACCCCTCATTTCATCCATCTCTGCTGTTATCCAGACCTCATTGTCTCTTGTTATACAATGGAGCAGCAAGGAAACTGAAGCTGACCAGAAACTGACTCTATTGTCTGCTGCGGAGTTTTTTTTTTCAGTTATTCTCAGGAGGAATGAGGGCACGTACACAACACTCATCACGTTCTGAACTCATGATCATCTGCTTTTCAGGTTCTGAGCCTTTTTAAACCGTTCAGTTTTGAAAGGTTTGGATTCTGCTGAGCAAAGTGACGAGGGTCAAGTTTCAGCCTCGGGCTGGATTCTGGTTGTGTGGAAGTAGACTTTTGTAGATCCGTCTTTGTCACTTTACTCTGATGGTTGTAGACTTTGTTCTCAGCAGGGTTTAACTTGTTGTCTTTTATGGAGTTTCCTCAAGCTGTGATTTACGACGCAGGGGTCGTGGGAGCCTCAGAGACAGACTGTGGAGTCCTTGTGTTTTCTAAGCACCTCCACAGGAAGGAAACATTAGCGTGGAGTTTTTACTGGGAGATGTTTTTTTTTTATTTGGCACCTTTTTTAATAAAAACGTTAAGACGCCCTTTTTTGAGTTTCTTCTTTATGTTAAAATTAACAAAAGCTCGTGAAAGAAAACAATGTGTCAGAAACTCGATACATCACAGGTGTCAAACTYCGGTCCTGTCCTGCATGTTCTTGTTTCTCTGCTCCACACCTGATTCAGTGATTTATTTCTGCAGGAGATGAGGTGAAAGCTGAGTTCTTCATGGAGGAGCTGAATAACGGTGTGAAGCTCTGCCGACTCATCGGAGTCCTGCAGGACAAAGTCGCGCAGATCTGCCCGTCTGCTCTCAGCAAGGTGAGTCAGAGGGAAACGGCTCCGCAGGTCAGAGCAGTCTCTAAAAACATGGTCTCTTTATTCTATTTGAGTTTGAAACAGTCCTTGGTGTATTTGACACAACCAGTGTTTGTTTTCTCTCGTTGCAGCTTTTTCCAACCAGGAAAGTTGCGTGTAAGTGGGACGCCTCTCCGGGTTCCTTCTTCGCTCGCGACAACACGGCCAACTTCCTGGCCTGGTGTCGACACATCGGGGTGGAGGAAACCTACCTGTTTGAGTCGGAGGGCCTCGGTAAAATCCTTTATTTACTGTCAAAATGACCTCTGAGTTTCTGAAAAAACTTTTTTTGGACCTCCAACATACTGACCACCTCATTCTGATACATTTTGAGTAAACATGAGCTGCTGAGTCTGTAAGGAAACAGTAACTCATTAAAATACCACTGCAGGCTGAGAGTCCAGCTCTGATGGAGAAACAGAAGCTGATTTATTCCAACATTCAGAGCAAAGTTCAGTCTTTAACGGCTGAATTTTTGTTTTGTTTTGATGGAAACATAGAAATTAGTTAATGACTTTAAACAGACCAAACTCCTCCTGTATCATTAAAATATAAGATAAGATGTATCATAATTGTATTTTTTTAAATATATTTTCTCATAGATTAGATCTCTAACCTGACAATCAGCTGATGGACTTTAATTATTGATCTGTTTTCTGTCTTTAGTTCTGCACAAGGAGCCTCGGCAGGTTTGTCTCTGTCTGCTGGAGATCGGCCGCATCATCTCAAAGTAAGTTTCTGACCCCGGACCCAAACCCGGCTGTGTTTGAGTGTTCATCAGCTCACCTGGCTGTTTGACTCTCGTTTCAGGTACGGCGTGGAGCCTCCTGTCCTGGTGAAGCTGGAGGAGGAGATCGAGCTGGAGGAGACGCTGCTGCTGGCGGAGGAGCCTCCTCCAGCTGTGAAAACCTTCAGCGTGTGCTGCCAGCACGGCGCCCTCTACCAGCCCGAGGTGGGTTCATCACGTTAAACGAAACACGACGGGAAACGTTTCCACCTGGAGGCGAAATGACAAGAACGAGTCGCGTCACGTCTCTAAACGTGCGGCAGCTGCGTTCTCGTGTTCCTCTGCACGCTTGGGAGGCGAGCAGCTGATCACACAGGCAGTACATGTGCGACCCATTTGAAGCAGAATTGGGCTCCGGCCGCTCGGTCGGCGCCCCACAGGCTACGTGACGCACCAAGTTGATCATGTGACGCTCCGCCGGCAGCGCCATGACTCGCCACCACACGTGACTCGTACATATGTGCACAGATTTCTTTCTTTAGTTTGAGCAGCCTGTGACTGAACTGGGTTGTGAAACATCCCTGATGGGGGTTGTGGTTCCTGTTTGATGGGTTTATTTATTTAGCCCGGTTCAATGGATCAGAACGTGCACTAACACTGTCTGCTTGATTGTTTTCTTCCCAGAGGAGACAGCACCGCTAAAAATAACCACTGTCACTGAAGTGGAAAGTAGTTGGGATGAAATGAGCATCATCACGATTCTGTTAGTACTGAACATATCTGAACTCATCTGCTGATGGTGGTTTTAGCTCACATCTTCTGAAGTTCTTGTGCAATCAGGGTGACTGAATTATTAATGCACCCCTATACCATCAGAGAGGCAGGCTTTTGAACTGTGTGCTAACAACTARAGGAGCAGGATCCTCTTCAGTACAGACTGACATCGGTGGTTTTATGTTTGTTTAAATCTTTATTTCTTTTTGACACTCTTAGTTTGAAGTTTAGCAGCTAAAGATGCTACATRYTAACACACTGACACATCCAGCACTGCTTGTAAGAAGGGATAGTTTGTTTAAATTTGGGATAAATGGGATCAAAAAACGTTTTTACACTTGTGTGTGTGTGTGTGTGTTTTTTTTTTTAGTGGACTTAACATTTAAGTCGACTTCAAATTAGTGTAAACTCATTTAGCAGAAGATAACGGTCCGCTAATTTAAGTTTGCAAAAACGATAATCTGCTAAAATAAAAAGCTGATAGTGTATGAAGTTTGCAAATCGTGGTGTATYCTCAGATGAGTGGTTGTTCATGTGGCTTGGGTTTTTATTTTGTAGGAGCTGAACATGGACGAGCCCGTCTGCAACTGCTCCAACAGAGTCTCCATCGAGTACCTGTCTGAGGGCCGCTACAGACTGGGAGATAAGACCATCTTCATCAGGGTGAGTGTCCCTCTGACACACAGGTTGTAGTCAGGCTCTGTGTCCTGGCAGAGCCTGAGTGGGGGCGGAGCCTATGTGGCACGTTAAGCTCATTACCCAACAGTGATTACATCATGATCACTCTACTATTCAGAACGCCACGACTCGCCGCAACAGACAAGTTAATCTGTGTTATTCTGGGAGTGTGTTTGAATGATGTCATCGTTGTTTGACCTCAGGGTGATAAATAATGTTTCTCTTCAGATGCTTCATGGGAAACACGTGATGGTGCGTGTGGGCGGCGGCTGGGACACGCTGCAAGGCTTCCTGTCTAAATACGACCCGCTGCGGGTGCTGCAGTTCACCACTCTGGAGCAGAAGATTCTGGCCTTCCAGAAGGGTCCGCCGGGTCTGGGTGGTCAGCATGGCAACGCTGCTCCACCCCCTCCCCCTGACATGGACCCCCTCGCTGCCGTCGACGACCTCGTCTCCTCTGCTTCCTCCTCCAGCTCGTCTTCCTCCTCTTCCTCAGGCTCGGTGTGCCAAGCGCCTGCGCCCGCTGCAGGTCTAACATGTCGCTCCTGCACCCCTTCGCCCACCCTGCCGCAGAAAGGTTTGGTTTCAGCAACAAGAAAGAACCTCGTGACGCCACCCTCCTCGCCCAGGAAGCCCACCCAGCTCCCCCTGCCCATCGGCACCAAAGGCTCCGCCTCTATGCCCTCCTCTCCTGTGGGGACCTCCTGCAGACCTCCCCCCAGCTCAGGGGGACAGCGCAGAGCTGTAACCCCATCAGCTGCTCCCGTTAACTCGAGCTGCTCCTCCTCTAAGCTGAAGGTCCGACCTCACGGCGCCGCCTCCCACCCCAGGAGCCCCGTCTGCCCTGAGCCGTCTTCCAAATGCCCCAAACCCTCCAGCCGCTGCGCCTCCCCCGCCCCGACACCCTTACCCGCCTCCAAAGATGCCCGGCCCCCCACGAGCGCCAACCAGCGCTCTCGCCTGGCCCAGCGGCGCCCCGGCTCTCCAGCCTCRCGGCTCCGCCTCGAAGCGATCAGGCGAGTGAGGACTCCGAGAGCAGCTGCCACAACGGCCTCACAGTCCCGGACCCCCACCCMCTCCTCACGAACAGTCTCCCCAGCACCAGGAAAACCCACCACCACCAAGGGCAAAGAGACCACAGCTAAAAGCAAGGTACCGGTACCAAACAGGACCACTGCAGCCCCTGGGGGCAGCTCGGACCCCTCAAACTATCAGAAAWCAGCAGCACAGAGGGTGGGCCGCAAACAGGTAGCTGCACTGCCCCCAAACAACACAAAGTCATCCCTACAACCTGAACGCAGTCGAGTCCCGGCCGCAAAAAGCAGCGCCGACATCAAGACCACAGTCGCCAAAAAGCCCTCCCAGATGAACGGCAGCAAGGAGGAGCCTTATTTTGAAATGAACAGTAAGAGGAAGCAGAAAACGTGACGCCTCCTGCAGACCCTGTCTCACTAACAGACCCCCTCAAACACGTCTTTGTTTTATCTTTTTAGTTTTTCCTGAGATCTGTTCATCTCTGACACAAACTCACCTTCAAACTTGCACAACGTTTACATTTTTACAACCGTTTTTTTWATTATTTAGTTTTTAACCTAAAATAAAGAAACTGGACTCGGCTTCTGACCCGTGCCTTCAGAACTTTGGTTTCTGAGCAGCTTTTGGAATGCTTCTGGGTTACTGAGGAAACGTGCACAGCCTGCTCTCACTCAGGACTTTTCAGATTAAACTACTGATCAAAGAAAACTATTCAAAGCAATAATATTTCAGAACTTCTACTTATTTTGTATTTTTCTGTAAAATCTAGTTTTTCTATGTTGTGTTTTTAGTTTGTATTATTTTCTTGGCACTTTACTCATCAGTCTGAATGTTTGTTGTTCCTGATCAATAAATGAAGAAATAGTTTTAAAATCATTTTGCTTTTAGAGTTTTATTCTAGAAAGTTCAAATTACAGCAGTTAGGCTTTTCTGCCCTCTTGTGGTTGGAAATATCACAACCACTCATTTCAATCTGTACACAAAACTATAATATGAACAGATCTGCAGTAAAATCTTGAGGTTACACAGAAGAAATTACATCGTGTTGACAGCAGGACAAGGTGCAGCAGAAATACAAGAGGAGMTAGAAGATTGTATGTCATACTGTGACAGCCAATCAGCATCCAGCAGAACATGGTTCCACTAATCACAGCCCAGCAGCTGCACGATTGTTTGCATATCCCACCCCCTGTGATTGATGACCTCATTCCTGCTGCTCTGACTCCGCCCACAACAAACCCACAAGGTTTGCTCATGCACAAAACTGGGCCAGAGACTTGCTTATGCCACTTTTTTTTTTATAAAACCCAAATTTGAAAATGCTCGGCCTCTCACGCCAGCTCTGCACATTGTGTGCGTTCATTTTGGAAACAGGACGCTGGCGACAAAGATGAAGTGAAGAATTATAGCCACATCAGTATAATATCACACTCGCATAATTAATTTCACTCCAAATCAAATTTAGATCAACTTGCCTTTTATAAATAGCCAAATAATAAAAAAAAACCTTTTCAAGCCAACTAAAATCTTAATAGTTCATGCAACACTTCATATACAGTATGTGTTACTCCTCTAGTTTTAAAAACAAGACTCAACATCGTTCCTGGGTTTCAACAGACATTTATTTTGTACCACATGTCTTTTACATGCCCAAATAACGCCGTCAGAACTAAGAAAAGAAATACAAATTCAAGTTAGCTCCGACAATACAAAATTTACATAAATAAGCATAAAACAAAACAATAAAATTGTACCTCATTGCCCACATTAACTCCAGAGAAATAAAGATGAAATCAAGACAGCTCCTTCTCTACGGAAACAAATATTAGTCTTATGTATTTTGTACTCGTAAATCAGACTTTGTACTTGTAGATTAAGATT
>NW_013952595.1:220011-221400 GCF_001266775.1 Austrofundulus limnaeus
AAATCAGATTTGTATCTGTAAAAAATATTTACACAAATTAGTCTTTTTTTGTTAAGGTCTGTTTACATGTACAAAGCAAAAATCTACATGTAAATCTCTCTGTTCAAGTTCAAAACTTGCATGTGAGTTTCACTTTACAAGTGTGAATTCTGACCCAGTTTTTTTCTGCCTCCAGCTGATTAGTCAATGTCTTGTCAATCAGATTTAACAGCCAATCAGAGAACAGATGGGTTTGGCTGTCGTGCCTGTACTTCTACTCAAATATGCAATATAAYTGTTGTATTTCTATTGGATCATTTYAGTCACRTGACCCCCGCTACAGTCCCGTCCAGGGAAACTCTGTTCATTTTTCTGATGTACAGTACTTCGTTCACCCATCCATGGAAGGGAAAACAACAATATGAGGAATAATAGGAGGAATGATGTGGACTTATTCTGCCTGGCACCGTTTTTTAAACTCCTCTGCACGTGGCAGCGTGCACAGTTACAGTGCAGGTGTACAACCAGGAAGTGTTCATCATTAAAGTCAAGGTAAGAACCACGTAGTTAGTGGAAAGACATGGAAACCTGATGTTTTGACTTGGATGTTTACAGAAATATTCATTTATCATATTAATGTATTGTTGACTGAATAATGAAACAGCACTCAGATGATAGTAAAATAAACACATCACAACATTTAAAGACAGTGAAAATAAATGTTTGGGTCAGATACTGTCATGGTCCGAAATATCTGGGAAGTTTKCCCAGATATTTCGGACCATGYGCTTCTCATCTCGGCATGGTCTGGCTATCTCCTCCGGGGACGGGAGGCCCAGGCTAGCGGTTTCCCGCCGGAGATCACGGCGGCAAACTAGCTAAGCCGGTTAGCCACCTAGCTAAGCTAAGCAGCGTGCTAGTCTCAGCCTTTTTTGCGCCGAACTGCACCCCGCTTCTCAGCGGAGTAGCTGGAGTCAGGGTGCTGCCGCTTAGTGTAGCTTCTAGCCATGGACGTGCTATGTAGCTTGACCAGGGCAATTGCAGACTGCTGCTAGCTGGCTTGTAACACATGATGTGTTGGCTGCTACTAGCTCGCTCGCAACACAGAGGTGTTAGCTAGCTGGTTTAAGGCATTCAGTGGTCGGCGCTCCCAGCCARGACTGGACTGGGAGCTCACCCAGACCGTTTAGCCAAGAYGGGTTTTTGCCYCTAGCATGGAGATGCTAGCTACAATGCTAGGAGTCGCTTACTCCAAGCTGAAAGCTCCGGTCTCGTTCCACGCGGACATGACAAAGTGGAGGGGGTGACCGTCTTCGGCTCTTGCCGGTCCCAGTACTGGAATCTTCATCCTCCATGGTCTTCGTCACTGAGGCGGAACGGTCTGTCGGATGGCGACCTTTTTTCTTCCTC
>NW_013952595.1:224106-225420 GCF_001266775.1 Austrofundulus limnaeus
AGTGTGACCTCTGGTTTCTCCCTGAGCTCACGGGACGACCCTCCTCTGGGAGTGGACGCCTTTGCGCTCCGTCCCTGACCGGACAAGCTGTTTTGTGCTTTCCTTCCTGTCCCTCTGATCCCGCGTCTACTGGATCGGATCAGAATGGACCGCCGGCGGGTTATTCTGATCGTTTCCGAGCACACGGGAGCGCACTGGCTCCCGGTCCTCCAGTCATTACTGTCGGGCCCTCCGCCCCAACTCCCCTGGCAGGAGGACGCTCTCCTGCAGGTGGGAGGAGCGATCAGGAGCTTCCCGAGACTGGGCCAGCCCCTTTGGGCTTGGCCGCTGAGCGGGAACGCTTAATAGACCTGGGTCTATCTGCTGATGTGGTGCGCACCATCCAGGATGTGCGCGCAGCATCCACAGTCTCTTCCTACACAGCTAAGTGGTCATCCTTTCAGCGCTGGTGTGTAGAAAAAACTGGAGACCCAGTTTCCTGCTCTTTGTCCTGCATTCTTTCCTTCCTACAGATGCTRATGGACAGAGGTTTAGCCTTCAGCACCGTTAAAGACGTATGCTGCGGCAATTTCCTCCTGTCACGAGGGTTTTGGTTACAGGACTTTTTTAATCATCCGTTGGTAAAACGGTTCTTAAAAGGAGTGCGCAGGCGCAGACCTGTCATGCGCACACTCATACTTTAACACTGGTACTACGTGCTTTAACAAAAGCTCCTTTTGAGCCTTTGGATCAGGTCTCATTATAGTTTTTGTCTCAAAAAACAGCGCTGCTGTTAGCGTTAACATCAGCAAAGAGAGTCAGCAAGCTGTCTGCCCTGTCAGTGTCTCCCTCCTGTCTCAGGATACGGGAGGATGGTGGCTCTGCGACTTTGTGTCCCAACCCAGCTTTTATGCCTAAGAGCATCACAAGCTCTTACAGCTCCAGAGTTATTACTCTGAGCGGCTTTTGTCCTCCTCCTCATAATTCAGAAGAGGAAGCAGCTTCTCACCTGCTATGTCTCGTGCGCGCACTCTCGTGTTATGTCTCACCTACGGCACAGATCAGGCGCTCTGTGTTTATTTGTTCACTACAGAGAGCAGTCTGCAGGACAACCTTTGTCCTCTCAGAGGTTGTCACATTGGATTTGTGAAGCGATTTCACAGGCTTACATCTCATCAGGTTTGCAGCCTCCAGCTGTACTGTCAGCTCATTCCACAAGGGGGATCTCTTCCTCCACCGCTCTGTACAGTGGAGTATCAATTCAGGATATTTGCTCTGCAGCCTCCTGGTCATCCCCTTGCCCCTCATCCGTTTTTATCTACGGGATGTTTCGGG
>NW_013952595.1:227196-234304 GCF_001266775.1 Austrofundulus limnaeus
GCCCACAGGCTACTTCTTTGTTTTATCATCAAACACATAAAATATATTTTTACAACAGTTACATAAAAAAATCGAATCCTGTATTTTCATTATTTAACAACAGAACCTGCGAAGAACAGACGGCATACATTTTATTAAATATCAAAACATTACACCACAGATAACCTGTTTTGGTAAATCTGCATAATTTAAGAAAACCAGCAGGTTCATGAATGTGCAAAGTACAAAAAACACTGGTCTGTAGGCATTTAGGCAGGAAAATCTACAAAATAAAAGTTTTTAAAAATGGCTGTAGAGAAATATTTATAGTTTTCATAGTTTAGTCTGTTTCAGAATCATAAAAAATAAAATGAATGTTTTATCTCCAAGTTTGGCTAATTTATGTTCTGAAATTTCAAAATAAAAGTTTGGCTTTGGTATTTAAAACTAAGGAGAATTTTTATCTCAAGATAAAATGATTTTTTACATTTTAAAAAAGTAGTGGTCTGTGTTTTTAGTGCAAACGATGAGCAGAAGTAACATCTTGAAAATCCACATTTGACACATTTTACTAATTTCCACCTGTTTAAAGTCCTTTGGATGTTCAATAAAAGTAAAGTTTGTTTTTGTTGCTTTTCCATCAGCAGATCGTTCAGCTCAAACACCAGAACCTCTCCGTCAGGTTCTAGAGGAGGAGCGGCGTGTGTTCTCCCACCGGCTCCCTCCGCCTGGTRAGCTGCCGCACTCGCTCCAGCAGGCGGCTGGGCAGTGAGGGGAAGTGATGGCTCGGGTCCAGGACGTTGGTCTTGCGGCGCTCGCGCTCCTGCAGCCACATGAGGTACGGGCTGGGTGGGAAGAACGGCCGCGAGCGCTCGCGGTACAGCTGCAGGACCATGCCACCCACACCCAGCACCGCCCACACCGTAATCAGGGCATAGTCTGCCTCAGGGACAAAAGCGAAGAGGGCGGGGTTAGCAAAAGAAAATAATCAAAATTAGCCGATGATGATGATGATGGGGAAACTCACCGATGGTTTGGAAGGGCACGTCGGTGAACATGGCGCTGAAGTTGCCGTTGAGAAGGCGCTTGAGGATGTTCAGTGTGATGTAGGAGAGGCTCGTGTAGATGTAGGCGTTGACCGCCAGAATGACGGCATACGCACCGACGATGCCACACGTAGTGATGTTTCCCTGAAACAAAGAGAAAAACATTACAAACTAATCACTGACTCTACTGGAAAAATAATTATATTTTCCTTTGTTTAATTCTTAAAATGATTTTAAAGTCATGAAAAGTATCTACTCATATTTTATATGGAAAGTTAAAGTTTTATGATTGGGACTCTAGTCTGTCCGGTTTATAGCTGTTTAAAGCTGACCCTAGTGGCCATCAGCAGTATTACAACTCTGCCTTTATTCACATTAAACCAGATAAATGCATTCATCTTTATTGTAGGCCCAAACAAACAATCAGGCTTGTGTTATGTCGGTGTTTTAGAGCTGATAGTCGCTTTAACAACACCAACGAAACAAAACAAAAAAAATTAATGGTAAAAAATAAAATGTAACATTTTCTTGCTGTTACATCTTCAGGGAACTTAGTGGAACATCTGCTGGAAGTAGTACCAAGATCCAGCTGTTTTTAGAAGTGTAAAAACATTTTTCTAATAATAACGCCACATTAAAAGCGATCTCCACTTCCTGTTGAGGGTTGAAGTCAAGACTCTGTTACCTCTCTGGGCCACCGCACGAAGAAGAGCGGCACAACGATGGTGATGCAGCAGAACGTCACCCAGAAAACCGCATCAGAGTTCCTGAACACATTGAGGTCACCTAAAATTAAAATAATAAATAAAAATACAGATGATAATGTGTTGAGGATAAAAGTTTTGTCAAAAAAGGTTGCGCTTTTCTCTATCGGTACCCAGCGGAGTGAAGAAGACGATGGAGGCGATGAGAAAGCCGAGCATCAGGCCGACCACCACCACGCAGGCCATGACTGAACCGAAACGCCACCAGCTCATCACCAGCAGGACTCCACCCACCACGCCCACCACCCCTGACAGGGTCAGACGGACTGCAGAGACACGGGACAGGGTTTCTGATCAGGGTCCAGTTTTATGGCATATGTTTGTGAATAGATCAAACCTTACTGTCGTAGTCCAGTTCTGTGGTTCTGGTGATGAGGACGAAGAAGAAAAATGACAAAAAGCTGAACCCCATGCAGAACAGTTCTGAAGAGGAGAGATGAGAAGTCACCATTACAATCTGTTTTTGTTTGTTTTTATTTACAATGCCAATGTCCACCACATCAGATATGTCATGGCAGGCGTTCCACAAGGCTCTACTTTAGTTACACTAATTTTTCACTTTTTTTCGAACTGTTTACGAGTGTTGTAGAAAACGTCATGCTAAATATGTGCAGATGTTTACACATTGTTAAATTGTCAGGTTTTTCTGATGTAAGAAAATAAAACCACAAAAAAAGAAAATCCAAAAGTTTTATTTTTCTTGTTGATTTGGATGTTTGCTTGGGGTCACTTTCATTTTAAATAAGGAAATGCGTAAGTACATCCTCCGCTTTCTGGCAGACATCTGAAAGTTTTAGGCCAGAATTAGTKATGGGAAGTTAGTAAAATTATTGTGAAACATAATTTATCGACTTCAAATTTTACCACCTTCCTTACCAAGTTACGACTAAAATTAATATTCATATTCMAAAACGGACAGGTTAGGGCAGTTTTAACT
This sequence comes from Austrofundulus limnaeus, assembly GCF_001266775.1. Lineage (NCBI taxonomy): Eukaryota > Metazoa > Chordata > Actinopteri > Cyprinodontiformes > Rivulidae > Austrofundulus > Austrofundulus limnaeus. Next base: position 229,923 of record NW_013952595.1, read on the forward strand.
GAGCCAAATTTTTACACAACCTTCTACATATACAGCATTAAAATCTTGTGTGGTTAACAAATTCCTGTCTTGAGTTTTCACTAAAATAAATATATTTAAAAACATTGGCAATTCCGGCAATTATGGCTTCTTCAGACCCAACCCAAAATAGTCAATCTAAGCAATCACGTCTTTAACAAACTCCGCCCACACAAAATGGAAACATTTTTGAAGAGATGTCTGGTTCTCATTTAGCTTGCTTTCCCCTCTGAACTGCATCAAAACAGTTAGTTTGAMATTTTGGGGGATGTCCGCCTCTTTAAAAAGGAGAGAAACTACCGGTACTTGCCACATTTGAAGAACCGATGCCCAAAGAAGCATACGAACAAGCCTGCCAAGCCAGTGATGGTAAAAAAGATCTTGGTGGAGATCTTTCCTGAAATGAATTAATTACGGCAGTTATTACTGAGTGTGTAGATGTTTTATTATTTTATTTTTTTTGCAGTGGGTTTACCGAGTGTCTGGCAGCTGTCCAGAGTGGAGGTGAAGCTGCAGGCGTAGGTGTGGGTGGGAACGTAAGAGGCTGAGGTGTTCAACAGGGGGTCTCTGACGACGACAGAGTAGACCACCCCCTGACCGGGGATGGAGGTGAACACCACGGTGGTCTTCTCTGTTGACTTCAGCGTCATGACCTGAATGGGACACGGTGAGGAAATGTCATTTAGCCATGWGGAGGAAATGTTTGCAGAAAGACGGTAGGGGATGGTCCCACTGACGGACAGCAGGAATGTGACTGCACATACCAACAAATTAGCAAAACTCCACAGAACAGACTGCAGTTCTACCACTGAAGAGGAGCCTGTCTGACTCTGGATGTCACAATGAACAGATTGTGGAACTGCACAAACTAAAAGTTCAGTGTTCAAATTTATTTGAAATTACAGCTCAAAAAAAGAAAACTTGAAAACAAGGCTTCTTGGCAATAAATCTTCTATCAGTGGAAAGTCTGTTAATTTCCCATTTAAATGGAGCCACATTTGTAAGGAACATACATTTGCAGATGAGCAGTAGAGCCGAGTATGTGGGTTGCGCACATGAAAGATTTGCCAAATCTTCTCTGCCAAACAGCTTATGTTGCCGTAATTGACACCCAGGTGCTGCCAATCGTGCCCGATATAAGATATGAGCAGGGATTATATTAAAAAATGCACAAATTTTATTTTGTTTTATTTGCAACCCGACAATGAAGGACATCAAGCTCGAAGGAAAAGTACRGAACACTGTACCGGACCATCCAGCAGTATGACGTTAATGCTGAGAGAGGACGCTWAGCTAATGGTAGCTAATGTTAGCTTGTTGGTGTTTGGTAGCTCGCTACAGTTGCTGTGATTTATTTGATTTGATTTATTGATTAGGATCCCCATTAGTTTCCACCAAGATGGTTACTAATCTTCCTGAGGTCCAACTGATAACACACAATATTTATACAACACATAAAATCGTGACATAAAATACACACAAGATTAGTCAAATTTCACATTTTACAAAATTACAAACACAAGCCTAGTTAAAAACAAAACAAATAATAATAACAATAATAATGACAAAATAAGATTTAATACAAATAAGATTCCAGCGTCTTTTAAAAGAAAATGTGCTTCTTAAATATCTAATCCTGAAYAGCTCTATAGACTACTGATGTTTGTAACARGTTTGTCTTAGCACGATTTACAATTCATTTGGTTTCACAAGAGTATCTAGTATCATAATTATGTRTCTGATCAGAGTAAATAAGCTTTTCATACACTGATCCAGGTCTCCCGGTTAGTATAACTTTGTTTATAAATCTAAGTAAATTGTACTGCACCCTAAYMTTCAATAATGGCCACAGTAAAATACTGTGCATATCTGATGAAATGGACATCKGTTGTGTAAACTCATGTTAAAAAAATGTTACARGCTGTGTCTCAATTCATGAGTTGCAACTGACCTCGGCTGCTTATGTCACTGCCCCCACGCTGTAGGCTGTCCCGATTCGTAGGCACCTACTCATGTGGCCGACAAAAGCCCCAAAACATGGGCTGCATTTGAATATCCTACGTGGCATAYGGCGGAGTTTGGAAATTTATCAAAGACTGAAGAATTTGATTTTAAATTTATGTTTAGCAACTTATGAAATTCATGCTGCAATGAGATCTTTAATAAAATGCAGTTACAAGTACTGAAACTGGTGCTAAACCCAAATTATGGATGCCAAGGCGAGTGAACCAATCAATGAGCAGGAGTAGCAGCTCGACCTGATTTGACGTCTCAGGTCTCGGGGGTGCCAGTAATCAGGCTAGTATCGGGCAATAAGGGCTAATGCAAAAAAGRCCATCTGAAGCTGCGTTTCCATTGCAAWTGTGCACAAAAGTCTTTTCGAAATTGACGTGTTTCCACTGAGCAAATTTATTTTCAAAATTTTAATTTGCGCATTTTCATGGTCCATGGAAACGCAGCCAGTGAKGTTCAAACTGGAGAGGAAAAGGGAGTGAGGAGGAGGAATTTGGTGTGGCTGTTAGTGCCAGACTGACTGGTCYGAGTAGTTCAGAAACTGKTTTTTACATTACTTGCATTTTGTAAACAATAGATAGTTACCTTAAAGTATTCACATAATCATAGATGACAAAATAAAAAAGCAGTTTAAACAAAAGCTATTTGTACATTTGCTTCAGTCTACATGTGCTACTATTTGTTCATACACTGATTAATATTTGAGAATTTAACTGCGATTCAGACATGAATCTCATGATAATCCATATGTCTGTAAATAATCTATTTTCTGTTGTCTAGAGCCCAAACTGGCCCGCCCACATGGTTCTGAATCATCCAGCTTGTGGACCTAAACGAGGAACTAAAGGTCTAACCAGGAGCCTGGTTTTACCCGTCTGCCGTTTGCCGCCACGCCCTCTGTGTTGGCCATGGCCTTAAAGCCAGCGAACAGGCTGCTCTCTGACAGGTCGCTCTCAGGCAGGAAGTACTGGTAGACGTCATACTGCAGCCGCCAGCGGGTGCTGCTTCCTGTCGATTCGTCACAAACCGGAGGAGGCTGGCCTCTGGTAGAGAGCAGAGGAGAAAACTGATTATTAACTGAAACTCAGAAACTTTGAGGTTTAAAACTGAGAACCCAGAGAAGATCAGATGTGTKAAATGACAGAAACTAAAAAAGGACTCCAGGATATGTGCAGGCAGGATAACAGTACACAACCCTGCTAATAAACTGAAAACAAACAACTTGACTAATGACAACTTCACTACAACATAAAAACAAAAAACTTCTCTATTTAATGAACAAATCTGAACATTTCAAATCATGTTCATGAAAACAAATCTATTATTTCCTTTAAGTATCCAAAAACTGAGTCTGAGACTGAGGCCTACGTTTGTTCAAAAACCCTCCTGTGTCGATTAATGTAAAACTATGTTTCAAAAACACTACATAAAAGARCACGTCTTTAAAATTACAGTCATAATAATTACTAATCTGAAAGATAAAACAAGAAAATAATTTTGTTTCTGTTTGACGTGAAGAAAATTTTTTACATGTGAGTCAAATATTTTTATTTACCTCAATCAGTAGAGAGAGAAGTAAAATTTAAAAAATGTTACTGAATGACGTGTTTTACTTTTGATTGGATAAATATGGGATAAAAAGTGAGTTTATAATGGATTTCAATATGTTTCRTGTTTTACCCTAAAGGAACACTAGAGGGCAGTAAAGCTACGAGAGCATTTAAAGCTATTCTGACAAAATAAAAGCATTAAAAATGTTTTTAAGGTTTTAWTGACTGCACCAAAATAGAAAAATAAAACCTCACAATATTTTTAATTCCCGGTTTATTCCCATAAATTCCTGATCTTTCCCATGAGAAGTTTCCAGCATTTTACAGCTCAAAAACCTTCTGTATGATAGTGCACACTGGGCCACGATGGGTCAACTCATGTWAGGCTACATTTTTAATCCAGCCCGACGTGTTGAAACAAGAGTTTAAACATGTGATGAAGTGAAGAACTCCACTGGTGACTCATTTATCTGTGAAATAAACAGCAGCGTGTCTGCAATTTTACATGTGGATGTGAGAGTTCGCCTTTTRGTTCGGACTGGAAGAATTTCTAATCGAATTTCTGAATTTGAAGAGAAATTTTAATCAACAAAGAAATTAGTGTTCCTGAAAGCAAAATCTGCTGTTTTATATGTGAGACTCTCAGAGGTGATGAGTGGGAAAAACCTCTGCTTYGTGTCAGGTGTGTTTGCAGAGCAGAGTGGGAGAAGGTGAGGCAGTGAAAAAGCTGCAGGTAGTTTCAGTTTTAAAGAGTAACTTACCCCAAAATTAACTTTTTTTAGCTGATAAACTGTCTAGAAT
>NW_013952595.1:235214-236972 GCF_001266775.1 Austrofundulus limnaeus
GCTGTATGCTTTTATTTTTTTCTGTCAGGCTGTCGCAGAGCACTCCACCTCCTCTGTCCTAGGCTGGTGTCGGGTGAAAAATCCTCCACCTCAGACGTTCAGAGATGTAACTATCTGCGATACTGTGGTCACTTTCCATTTAGCATCAATTATGCTAATGCTAGCTGCCTGTCACGTTCTCTCGTCCTGGCCACACCTCCGCTCTCTAACCCCCCCTTCCCCACCCACACACCCTCCCCTACCCACTTTGATGCATTTTTCAAATTTCGCCTTGGGGCGGAGTTATCTTTTCATGGGGGTGGGGGTGGGGGGGGTAAGATACACTTTAAAGCCTGCAGCTGAGCAAGCAGAACAGGAAGTTGAGTCATTCTACCTCTCAGATCCTAAATTAGCCGGAGCAAAGCGGATGGTGGTCTCGTAGAGGTTGTAGTGGATGTAGATGTTTGGGTCCACGTCCAGGTTAAACTCGATGTTACAGGCTCCAGGGACCGGGTCTGAAACACACAGGCAGGATCAGACTAAATCGGACTAAAGACATGAGAGTAAACCTGAGGTTTAGTGACCGATGTGAGTGTTAAAAGCACATCAACAATCAGCTCACAYGTGGTCTGGATGGGGTTCCCTCAAATCAAAACCTCACTTGCTTCTGAGATTGTGGTTCAACTCTGTAATTTGKTTTTTGCAAACGTCWTTTCATGACTGATAAGTGTTCAGCTTCCTCATTTCAGAGGAAGAAGCACACTACGAAGTTTAGAGAAGTCTTACCAGTGCTGGAGAAGGGGAGGATGACCCCGGTGCCCGTCACCGTGTCACCGTCTGGAGATGACAGGAACAAGGACAGAGACGTTTGGCCCGGCTGGAGAGCTGAGAGCAGTCCTGCATCCACTCCGGTCAGAGACTGGCCAGTGGCTGGTATCTGGGCCAGAACACAGAGAAGCTTCTGTTAAAGTCGACTTTATTCACCTCAGCTGATTTGAGCCAGATGTTTTATCTTCCACTGTCACTGGATCAGAACACCAGGTTCCCACAGCTGTGATGCGRTTATAAATTGATTAATGATGTTTTTGGATTATCTTGAAACCTAAATTATTTTGCACTAATTAACACAATTTATTTATTTTCATGCCTAATAAAAAGAGATAAATTCTTCACAAACTGCTTGCCAGCTTATTATACCCTAACACTAGCTAGCTACTTATTGMTCTAGCTTAAGCTAGCTTGTTAATGGTCAGGTTAGCCTGTTAATTGTTGTTAACAGGTTAAAAGATTGTTCTTTTTTTCATGTACAGTGCCCTGAGACAACATATGTTGTGACTTGACGCTATATAAATAAACTGAATTTAACTGAATTGTTGTTCTAACTTAAGCTAGCAAACGTCTGTTCAGGTTAGCTAGCTAACTGATAGGCTAGCTAGTTGACTTATTGAAAAAGCCATAGAAAAGCTAACACGATTAGCATTGTGTTTATCACAAGAAATTTGCAGGCAAATCAAATGTTTAAAGTTACTACAGTGTTAGTCACGTTATAACTTTAACTGCTGGGTTCAGCAGAAAAAAAAAGTAAAAGCACAGCTTTTATGGACACATTTCAATTACAGAAATCTACGGTAGCAAACAGGATTGTGCACAGGGTTGCACATAAAAATTTTGGTCTGGTTCTCAGGGGAGAACCTAGGGTTGTTGCTTGGTGCTCATATTTTCCTTAACTCATTTAACACATTTATGGTGTCAGAGCATCTAACGTCCCCCTGTTCTGTT
>NW_013952595.1:237039-238380 GCF_001266775.1 Austrofundulus limnaeus
GGTTTTTTAGGGAAACAAATGTCACACTGCTCATTTGGAGGTCTCAAAAACTCATGTATCACATTTGACACGTTTGGCGTTATTGACTACACATGTCCCTCAGATGGACAACTGGATCTTCAGCCTCGGTTAAACCAGCTTTCCACACTCTCCAATCTAAGCAGCAAATATCTGTCTTTTGCACAGAGCAAAATAACTTAAAACATACAAATATTTTATGTTAGACTGATTTATTTTTTAAAAAGACTATTTTATTCAAAAATATTATATTATTTAGATGGTTTCAGCTCATGTAATTATTTATGCTTCATATTTGATCATTTAATAAATTACATTTATCCCAGAAAAGCTGTGTCACAGTATGGTTCTAAATATAAACAAGTTTAGCAAATCAAGAACCTTGTTTTTTTGCTACAACTGTGAATGAAATTTGTGGATCGTTATGATAAATTAAAATAACATTTAAAACTCATTCACCTAGAGAACATGGCAAGTTGTTTTTAATTTTTTTAAATTTATATAATTTTTTTTGACTGGGGTGTTAAACAGAGAATCATCTTTGTTTTAATATGGGGCAAACAAATGTTCTGTTAGTTAATGTGGTTTAATTAGAAGAACTCAAACAGTGAATCTCACAGAAAGACTCAGCCTGTGCGCTCCTGTCACAGCAGTCTCATCAGGAGGAGAGAGTTTAGTCACTTACACAGTTGGACAGATCTGTTTGATAAYRACRYTCTGAACAYATATTTAATATAAAGTTATGTTTTACAGACCAAAGTCTCTGGTAGTTCAGGAGCAAAGTGCAGGAGGACAGTGCTGGCTCTAACCATTTTGATGCCCTAGGCGAGTTGAAGCGCAACCCACCCCACTCCCGAACTATGTCCCACCCACCTCAATTTAAATCCCTAAAAACAAGTTTGACAGTGTAAGGTACTATGGTAAACAGATTTATTTGCTTTCCTGGAAAGCAAATAAATAACAACATACATGTCAACTTGTATGGATTGTCCGTAAGTTATAAGGATTTTACACCATTTTTAAAGGTATACGAACGTATAGAGCAATCTCACAGATTTTTTCAAGTCTTACGGATTTTTTCAAAACTTCATTTTCAAAATTATCTAACATGTCAGAGCCTGTAGGATGATTTAAAAAAACAATAAATAACATTAAATAGCCATCTTCCAACCTGTTCTACCGGTACAATTAAGTTTTGAACTTTTTCCGCTTTCCTTTCCTCCTGCTTCGCAGCAAGGCTGACCCCCCACCCCCACCCCCCGGAGCAGGACGAGTCAGTGCAACGTCAATCAAATGAGAGAGAGGGTGGGGGCGAATGCTGCA
>NW_013952595.1:239285-243576 GCF_001266775.1 Austrofundulus limnaeus
TGTTTTTAGGGTTATTAACAAAGTTTGTGTACTCAGACCAGTAATATTTGGGGTCACAAGTTTTTGCCATGAATATTTTGTGGGTCAGAAGATAAAAAGTTTGGGAACCACTGCTCTAGAGCACTGCTAGCTGTTGTTTTGACAGATAATCTCAGATACAAGCTTAGGTACGGAAGTGAGCTTTATGACATTCCATCTGGTGCGCTTTTTCTTTTTTTGATCGCACATGTGCACCTGCGCACCGCTTATGTGCAACCCTGTTGACTTTAATAAAACATTAACAAAATAATCAACACAATTTTGACAATTAATTTAGTCTTCCATGTCCACCATGTGATTCATCTATAAATTTATTTTACTTCCTATCATTAAAACATCTTCAAGTTTTATCTTTGAACAACGTCCCTTTAGCAGCGATGACTTTCAGTATTCAGCTTCTGTTTGACTTTACTTTTTGAACAATTTAGAAGAGGAGTTTTGTCCTCCATATCAACAACAGCCTCTGCATGAAGCACCATGAACTTTTAGAGACTGAAGTTATTTTAAGACGGGAACATTTACTTTGGTCTGCTTGGACTAGACTTCAGCTTGTCTAGATGTAAGATTTAAAGTCTGTTTTCCAAAACGAGGCTGTTCAAAATGTTATCTAGAACAGGTAAGAGAATAATAGCTTACAACGTTTTCATTAGACTGTTCAGATCCCACCTCTGCATTTTTATCTGGATTAGGTCTGGAGCCTGACTGGACTGATGCAAYGCGTTAATTCTCTCATTTTTTGTCCCGTTTCATGACCCAGGTTGGTCCAATCTTCAGCCGTTGGGCCTAATTTGACTCCAGGATCCTTTGGTCTACAGAGGAGTTCATGGTCGACTTAATGACTTTTTAAGGAGACAAATCCTTATCCCCCCACCACCACCGGGCCGACAGTGGATATTAAATGTTTGTTTTGATTGGTTTAATTTAAACATGGTGCTGAATACTCCAGACCAACAAACTACTTTAAGTTCTACATTTGTACGGCTGTTCATATCAGCCAATGATAAGTAAATGAAGTGTTTTCACTTCCATATAAGGAGTGTGACGTTCTGCTAGGGACATGCTGTTGCGAGACATCAACTTTTCTAATGTGCAAGGAAGGAGGCAGCTGCGAAGACTGATAAAACCCTACTATTGCCCCCATGTGTTGTTGTCCTCACCCCCTGCTTAACAGACATACACCCACACCTCTTTCTAACTGAGGCCTGATGTTATCTGTGCAGCGCCAAAAAATCTACAGGAAGAAGATGAGGAAGAAGTTGAAGGAAGTTTGGGAGCAGGAATGAGTAATGACATTTGTAACGTTTAGCATGTTTGGATTTTATAGTTAGTGTGTAGTTTAGTGTTTAGTTTGGTCAAGTTTAGTGTGTTTGAGTCAAAACAAAATAAAATTTTAATGTGATGCTACAGTTTCTGTTTGAGGTGGAGGGATGGCAACACAGTCAGATTCCTCTCAGGCAGGAAAAGGCTGTGTACAAATTCAGGGTCTGCATCCTGCGAAGGCTGAATTTGTCGTCCAACTATGTCAAGTGATGCACTGAAGCCTGTCTAAATTAAAAAACTCCTCCAAATGCAGCCTGCAAATGTGTCCTCCTTTTGCTCAAATTTGAGGGACAGGTATCCTCAACCCACCCTATCCCAAGATGCACTGCTGGCTGATCAGGAGATTTTTTTTTTTTTTTGGCTTATATAATGGCGGACAAAATGAGAGACAGGAGTACAGTTTTAAATAAAAAAAGCAGTTGTGTTGTTAGGCTTTTGTCATTTCCATCAATGTGTTTTTTAATATTATTCTTGTCAGAAATCATTGTAAACTAGCTTGTATGGTGTGTCTCTTAGTTCTTCAAATATTGCCTCAAAGCTAAGTTTTTTTTATTTATAATACTAATAAATTAGTATTTTGCTACTTTCTAGCTATTTTTTTGCTTCTGTTTAGCATCATCCGAGTTGCTAGGCCACAGGATATATGTTGAGAATAAAGTTGGAGGGTAGACCGTCCAAATTCACAGCCACTTCCTTCCAGCCTTCATTGTCGACAAAGGATTGGGCCCATGTAGACCAAGTTCTTTGAAGGACACAGTCCCTGAAGTGAAGACTTTGCTGAAGCAGACTTCGGTGATCATTGAACGTGTGCTCAGGTTCTTCCTCGACTGGTTTGACATTTAAGATTTTTTTAAATACTTTTGTGGCCTGAATGCAAAAAACAAACAACAACAACAACAAAACCATCAAATTCTACGAGAGCGACTACCCCCAAGACCACTTATAACTATAATTCAGGGGGTTGGACTTCACCCTGACCCTGACAAGGTGTCGATTGTGAAAAATGTCCGTGTAGTAACAACCAGCAGGGCTGACACCCAGCGGATGAAGCGGACCATTCTCTGCAATCCATTTCTCATTGCATCTGCAGCGACGCCCACGTAGCAAAACCTTCACACAATGAAGTTACACAAGCAGTCGCACCAACGCTGGAAGCTAAGAGGTACCGCTCGATGTGGCCGCAAATCAACGTTTCTAGTGAAACACAGGCGGGGAGGCATGATTTCTAATGTAACTGGGTCCCTAACAGGAAACATGAAACTGGTGCTGCAATCTCTGAGATAAAACGTGAAGTCTGRCTTCAGATAAAACACACTTCCTCTTTCTGTTATGACGCTTAATCTACTCTAATTCATCCGTAACGCTCCTCTTTATTAAAATAATCCTTATATACATTTTTTTTTCTTTCCTATACTATAAAARCAGTGAGTTCTGCTTGGATCTTGGATGGTTTTTCCCCATGCCTRCAGCTCACGACCCGTGGCCTGCAGGTCAGCTGACTGAGCCTTCTCTCAGGGGGTCAGACGACCCGGCTCACAAAGCCTCGTTCATAACACCGCGGCAGAACTGACTGCCTGTGAAACACGACTAGTTTTCCTGCATCACCCGACTCCACGACATGAATACAGTCACTGAACTGAAGATGTGGACAAACGACGGAGACTAAATGCATTGGTTTTGCTGATTTAACTGGGCTTTTTCTTGAACGTGTGCCATCTTTAAGCATCAATCTGTCAGTAAACTCAGCTTGTTCTCTTTATGAATGCGACTTAAACCCACGGCTGAGGTCAAAGGGATGTCTACAAGGAAACAAGCAGAATGTCCTCTTTTCTTACGTTTTATTAAATCTTGTGGTTTAATCCAAACTATGCTATGCACAAACAAGCAATGATTTACTTTGATTCAAGCAAACTAATCCACAAAGAGATGGGGAGAGAGATCATCAAATACAACAGCAGTTTACACGTTTCAGAGTCACTTTACAGATATAATATGATACATATTTGGTAAATTACTCTGGAAATGGAAGAAAAGAGTTTAACCATCTACTCAATGACATCCGCAGTACACAATGACATCCTACAGGAGAACATAAATAAAGAGCAACAGCTGGCTAGCCTTTCAGCCATGCAGATACAGAACTAGTTATCTGAGGTTCCCATTGCCAGCTGCTCCATGCACAAGCATTGAAAGCGAGTGCCTGTTTAGCTTGGCTGGACACGTGGTAGATGAGAAAAGAAGTGGCCTTTCTGGTGAAAAAGCAGAAATGCTTTTGTTCATCATGATCCAGAATAAAAAAGCAGCTTGTTTAGATTTAGCACGTAGATACCGTCCTCTGTTCCAAAGTTGGGTACTGATCTTTGGGGTCTTCGTAGGGCGGTCGGGCTCAGCTTTAGAGATAAGGTGAGGAGCTCAGAGTAGATCTGCTGCTCCTCTGCATYRATAAGAGTCAGCTGTGGTGGTKCATTTGATTGGGACGCCTCCCTTTAGAGGGGTTCCGGCCATGTCCCACTGGTGGAAGAAGACCCAGGACTTCCTGTAGGGATTGTGTATCCTCTCAGGTCTGGGAATGCCTCCGAGTCCTTCAGGACGAGCTGGAAAAATGTCTCTGGGGAGCGGGAGGTCTGGGTTTCTCTCTTAAAACTGTTGCCTCCACAACCCAAGCGGCGGAAGATGAAGATAAGCCACGTTAGGCCTGGGCAATAAACCGAAAAATAACCGATACCGACATTTATGACGATAACCAATGTCATTTTGCCCATGTCGGTATTTTTGGTATTTAAAAAATGAGGAAAAGAGAAACCTGCTTGTTGTCTGTAGTGGTCTCGTTAAAGCCGGTGCACACATGCTGTTCTGAGAGACACTGTTTCAGCTCTTCTAACGAAACAATATTAACTCTAACAGATGAACATTTGTTTGTCCCATATTATAG
>NW_013952595.1:244283-248767 GCF_001266775.1 Austrofundulus limnaeus
CGGTATCGGCGAGTACCCAAACTGAAGTACTCGTACTTGTACTCAGTCTTGAAAAATCTGGTATCGGGACACCCCTAGTGTATAGTGTTATGGTAAATGGACTGTACTTATATAGCACTTTTCTATCCATCCAGGACACTCAAAGCACTTTACACTACAATCTGTGTCCTCATTTACCCATTCASACAGCACTCTATTAGGCTATGGAGACTAATCAGWGCCAATCACATTCATACACTGATGRGACACACATCAGAGGCATTAGGGGTGAAGTGTCTTGCCCARKGACACAACAACTGAGACAGCTGGACAGGGGATCGAACCGGCGACCTTCCGGTTCYAGGAYGACTCCCCTAASCACACAGCYGCCCCACCATAGTTATGACTRTACTATACCGTGTACTTGAAGTGGTGGGGGGTGGTAATAAGTTTTATTGTGCATTTATCGTTACTGAGGTGAACTGRTCTATATATYGTGATATTGATTTTAGGCCATATCGCCCAGCCCTAAGCCACGTGCATTATGGGAAATGTAGTTTATGGTCAATGCTGACTTTAAAGCAGCTTGTTTGAAGACATGAGCATCACATTTTGAGTTGGTCTAGATATTTTGTAATGGGGTTCTGTGCAAAGGTTTATAAACATTTCATATCTTACCTGTTGTAGAAAGCTCTGGGAAGAACCTCAGCTTGGAAAAATAGTTTAACAATAAGTGGATAGATGAGCTAAATGCTAATCGGAGCAGGACTGAGACTGAAGCAGATTGTTGGAAAACGACTCAACTCCCAAATTTTACAGAGGTTCCTGCAAACCTTATTTTATTAATTTATATATTTAAGTATTTATTTGTTTATTTATTCATCRTTTTACTCTGTCCTCATCATGAAAGACATCCATGATTAGAGAATTCTGTTTAACATAAAGGCAAAGTCTACCTGGACGTATTTAACCTCGTAAGACCCTGGAGCCACATGTGGACAAAAATGCCTGCAACGGAGTCTTAGGAGATTAAGGGTGTTATTCTACAGATCAAAACATTTTTCTCCCACTTCTTGCGCTGAAGGGAACGGCGGTCTCTCACCCTGTCGTAGGAGAGCGTGGCGTTGTGGTGCTGCGTGTGGAACTGCAGCGTGACAAAGGCCACCGCCGGGGGGATCCTGGACACCACGGCCTGGACCGTCTCGTTCTGCGTGATATTCACGTTCTGGAACATGCCAGGCAGGAAAGTCACTCGGTCTGAGAGAAACACAAAAATATGCACAGTTTTCTCACGAGTCCTCGTTTTTATTTTTTGTTTGTTTGGTTGTTTTTTTGCACTTCGGTCTGTTACCACTCACCCCACGTAGAAATCTGAAGACTCTAACCCAGAAAATTAAACGAGCTGATTATATATATATTTTTTGTTTGGTGCAAACGCGATGAATCAGTTTCAACGTGTGGAAATGTTTCTGGATTAAATAAAAATGACTTCCGGGTTTAACTAATAATTTTAAAGCTTTGAAGTTTCCACCTGTCTGAGCAGAACAAGCTACCATAACGTTCAATAAGATTATAACCTCAAAAAAATGTTCAACAAGTTTCTCACAGCCTCAGTTTCGGCTGCGTGTCGGTTACATAAGGCCTCACAGTTTGCAGCTTATCACGCAGGAAAAAAATCACCCCCTTCTTCCTCTTCTAACCTCACTGTGGGAGTGGACTCCCCTCAGTGACTCATCCCTGATTGATTCAAACYCTTAAAAGATGAAAAGAGGAAAAAAGTGTGTGCTGCCTGCCTGCTCGTGCATCAACACTTAAATAAGATTCCTCGAAAATCTAAAAAAAGGGCCGTTCCGTCTCCATCACTTTGAGTCCATCCAAGAGGTCAAAGAGGTCAGGCGCTCTCGGTTCTGAAGCGATGAGAGTCGCTCCGGCTCCTCTGCTGTGAGGTGCTGAGAAGAAGAGCCACTACTATCAGACGTAATGTCGAATTCACRAGGTGAATTTTTTTGCTTTAAAGCTGAGGAAAAAAAGTTTTAACATCTCTTTTGTCTAAATTGAGAGGAGAGAAATATCAGACTGTTTGATTCTGTCTGTGGACAAAATAACCCCAYCTGCAGAGTTTCACTCTAATATCCTAAAACACAACTCAACTGGTTTTCACAGTTACTGGTTCTCATTGTGATTTTGTTGTTTTCACTTGAAATTTTATGGTTTTGATTTTATTTTTAGCTGTTTTGACAGCCGTAGACAGCTTACGCTCTTATTAAAAATCAGTAAACTGACTGAGATGTGTTGAGAGGAACTTATTCTGTGCAAATATTTAGACAATACATCAACATGGGAATTTTCTTTTTTTAAGGAAATATAGAAAAGAAGAGTGAAAATGAGTTTGATCATATTCTAATGTCTGACAAATCAGTGAGCTACAGTTTTATGTGTTCATGGTTGAAGGTCAGACTGGATTAAAACTCTAAGGTTCACTCAAAGATATTAAAACATAATTAGTTTTAATATTAAACCCATATTTAAGTTTATGTTTCACCAGCTACAAACCTGACTCACCTGTTCTGCTAACAACATTATTATCAGTTTTACAGACTCATAAAAGCTAATAAGAAGTAAAAACCAGTCAGCAGCTCTGGTCTCCATACTCACTTTCTACTTGAGCTTGAACCAAAACCAGCACGAGCAGCGGCGGGAACCAAATCCAGCTGAACATGTTTACACTGGGCTTCATTTGACGACGAGGCGCTTCAGTGCCATTAAAAATCAGAGGAAACCATGCAGCCGCCTGTGGTTTTTAGTCCCAGGAGCAGGAAAAACGACATGCTGGACCGGCTGCGACTGTCGAGAAGCCTCCTTGCTTCTTTCAGCTCCTCTCAGGCTCTGAATGCAGCTCCTCGGCAGCAACGCCTCCGTCAAATCTCGTCAAGTCTCGCGAGATTTCAGCATTGCTTTCCTCAGTRTTTTATTTCGATTTTGACTTATTTATATTTTCATAATGTTGCGACATAGATGGTAAAGTCCACATTGGTTATTCAAAACGGAGAAAAATAAAAGATGAACAATTTTCCAACTGTTAAAAGTACTTCAAGTGGGATTATGTGGCGAACAATATGAACAGGTAACATCTCACCTGTTGTAGATAAGCATTTTAGGGACAGAAAAGCTTAATTCTTGCCTGATTGAAAAGCTAATGGTTAGTCCAAGACAAAAGTGGATTGGTGCAGTCTCAAAACTCCATATGCCATTTTTACATTTTTCTTATTAATGCACGATTTTAGGGTTATTTGCGAGCACAAATAACATGGCAGCTAGTTGTAGTAATTTTAATGCACCTACTGAAAAAAATCTTCTTTTCCTGCCATAATAACCATTATATAATGTTTATAACCTAGCATTCACTTTAACTGTAAATTGTATTTTTTTAAACAGGAGTTCTTTAAGATGACAAAAATACTTTACTTACATCAAAACAATAAATCGGGAGCTTTAGGCACAGACTGAGTGTTAGTTCTGATCTCAGTTCCTTTATAAAGCTGCTCACAACAATAAGGCGAGTAGTGAAAGTGAGAAGTTGTGTGTAAAACCCACAGGAAAAAAAACCACTGGAATATCCTGAGAAAGTAAACAAGCACAAACTCAGTGTGAGGACTGCAGATTTATTTAACCTCACTCATTCTCTCTGTAAAAAGCCTGCGGGTGGCGGGCTCATGCACACAACACAAACGTCTCCGAAACAGAAGCAGGGAGCTCCAGGTGAGGCGACTCTTTAGGAGTTTGTGGGGTGAAAAAGGGGAAAGTTTGGCAGCAGACTGTCCGCTCTGTACGCTGTAGTAGCGAAGAGAAGGGGGAGGGGCTTAACTCTTCCGTAAGCTGACGTCGGCGCTGGTCAGCAGCGGCGACAGCGACGTGCTCTCAGACGGGTCGTCTCTCTTCAGGATGAGGAACGCCTCGCGGCTGATTCCCAGCAGCTCTCTGAGGCCGCGGTTCTCCAGCTGCAACACAAACAACACAGACTCACAACTAAAACACAAATTATACAAAACATTTTTATTTATTGTTACGTTTTATTAAACACAACAGAAACAATATACTGTTAACTACTTAAAGTTCAAGACTAAAGAAGCTTAAAGGTTATTTATCTTCATGAAGGTGGACTCTGACAGTAAAGCTGAGCTCACCTGGGATCACAGTTTCCACTCAATAACCCTTTCAAAATAAAACATGATGGCAGAAATAGACTCTGGGATGCTACAAGTACTTTTTCTATTATTTTCTTTTTAAATTAAAGTAAAAAGTCACTCATTTTAACTCAACTTTATACATTTGAAAAAAGTATCCTTTATCCTGTCCTTTTTTTCATCCTTAAAGGGATCCATGATTAGTTTTAACTTTATACTTTATTTAATAAACATATATTTTAACTGTAAAATACTGTAAAAATATTGTAGGCTGTTTAGTTTTTATAATTTTTAAACTAAAAGTTTAAAAATATATTACAC
>NW_013952595.1:249968-257265 GCF_001266775.1 Austrofundulus limnaeus
TGAAATATCGCGATATTTCAGTGTATCAATATTTTCTTACACCCCTAGTAAATGATGTCATGGACAGGTCCTCGGTGTGAGGCTGCTAGCGAGCTATATCCACCCTGAAGGTTAATCTTGGACATTATCTGACAATTGGCTCTTTTAAATGAAAGCAGAGAGTGCTGACAGAGAGGAGAAGGTAGAAATGATTCAGTCTGCAATTGAAAATATGGATGGAGGACAACAGAGCGGCTTCATGGAAGAAGAACCTCAGCTTAGCCTGCTAGCTTTAGCATTAGCCCCAACGCTATCACCTTATATATGTATTAGCACAGTGCTACACATTCTCTTCTCATCACTGAGGTCCTCCATCCACATGACAGAGAGGGGAATGCAAAAATGACTCAGCCTGCAACTGAAAAMATGGATGGAGGACCTCATTTTAGCTTGTTTGTCACGTTAGCGCCAAGCTAATACATATAAGGCAATATAGAGTCGGCGCTAGTGTGGCTGTGGCTTCACTAACACTTCACTCTTGTTAAAAACCTTCAAAATGTTCATAATTCTTTACTTACATTATGTTCTAGTTCTGCTTTATTTAACTACATTGTGCTATCTTCACCTTCTATTAAGCTGATTTTATTAAATGTTTTTTTGATTTTTCTGCTTACCGGTATTTCTACTTTTTCTGCTCAGCTTCATTTAGCTATTTTAAGATTGTTTTAAGCTTTCAACTGTTTTTTTTTTTGCCAATTTCAGCTGTTTTCTGTGTTTTTAGCTACTCTTTTATATAATTTGAGATTTTTTTCAACTAAATTAACTTTTGTGATAATTTCAGCTTCTTACTGCTTAATTCAGCAAACATGCTGTGTATTTATTTTCATCTTTTTTAGTTTAAGCAGCATTCACACTATTTTAACAGGAAATGCACATTTTCTAGTTAAAAACAGTGATTACTTTTATTATTATTGAGTATTTTAAAGTCAGTCTCATGTTTTTCAGTTTAAAACACTGTTAGTTGGTTAGTAAATCCAAAACACACTGTTAATTTTAACTCCTACACTTTATTTTAGTTAATATCTTCAGAGGTGCAGTAGCTCTCTGTTGTGGTCTTCTTCTGAGGCTGTGAATTTATTTATTAGCCTTTATTTAACCAGGTAAATCACAGATCTCTTCTGAGAGGGAGGCCTGACAGCAACGTACACGCTGGGATCAAGCCCGGGTCGCGTAAGAGAGGGCATCCAGACCACCAAATTATCTGTTGCTATGGCGACCCCTGGAGGAGCGAGACGCTYTCAACCTGGACTTTGTTTAAATCTTCATTTCATTAAGCTAAACTATCATGATGAGRCTGTTTCCACCTGGTAACAAACATGGATTTAAATGTGCAGCTCAACTGATCGGCTCTTTATAAACCTTTGAAACATTTGGAACTGTTTGTGCGGCAGCTCTGCTCTCACCTCCAGCTGTTTAATCCTCTCCTCGTCCTCACATGTTCGCTCCTCGTCCACCTCGATTGCTTTCCTCATCACTGAGGCCATCTCGTTTATTTTATCTATGTGTGCTTGCATTTCCTGCAAAGATAAGACAATATTACATTTATTTTAAGAAAAAGGAACAATTTTTTTAAGCATCTTCTGAAACGTCGTCTTTACGAAACTTCAAAAAACTGGATGGAAACTCGGTGGCTGACCGTGGTGTGCTGCTCCTTCAGCTGCGTGACGATGGCGGGGTCGTCTCTTTTGCTCGCCATTAGTAGCCGAAACACCTGCTCTCTGTATTTGGTCATGATGAGCTCTATTGCAGACTGGTGTTCTTCTAACGACGTTCGTAGCTCTGCAGGAACAATCCCAAACGACATGTAAAATATTTGTTTTTAGAAATCTCATCCTTTGTACTAAAGATTGGAGGGACCATCCAGCCTGTTTTTAGCTCTCTGTCTAAAACTTTGTCTCTCTGTTGGTATAGGGGTGCATTAGTGCTGAAGGCATGGTTTTATTGCAACATTTGCTCCCAACCATCACCTAAATAAATAAATAAATAAAACAGAAATGATAAACAACTCTAATCCTACATTAGATAGTAATAAACAACATTCTTCTGCAAAAACCTCCTCAGGTTTATAAGATTTTGAAATCATCATGTTCCATAATGAACCCAGAGTTAACACCAACAGGTTAAGTCTACCTTTGTTCTCCTGTTGGAGTTCTCTGATCTGACGGTTCTCCTGCTGGATTCCCAGGACCAGACTGGAGCGAGGCCGGTGGCGTGCGACCTGGTTCAGCGCATCGATTTCTTCCTGGTACTGCCAACAGGAAATAATCAGCGAATAAATAAACAAACAAACAACTTTTACATCATTTTCTGTGTAGGGTTTTTGTTTTTCCTTGTGATATTTCTGTTTATTAAATGGTTGTATTTCGTGTCTGTCGGTCCATCTTGCTCCTTTACAAAGCTTCTTCTCTCACATGAGCCACAACACCTCGACTCTCTGGTAAAACGTCACCCCCTGGTAGTAAAAATTTTTTTTATTTCACAGTCAGCCTACCTGCTTCATGGCCTCCACTCGCTTGTTGAGCGATGTCGTCTGTTCAATTAACATCTCAGCAGCGTTGTCATGGTTACGGAGCCTTTCCACCAGCGATTTGGCATCCGCCAGAACCTTCTCTAAGGTGCAGTTCATACCTGAGGAAACACTGGTCACAAGCAGGACAAACTATAAGAAATACATTTTTAACCAGGATTTTGCTTGAAGTAATAAATAAATATATAAACACTTTTGTATATATTCCCTTTGATAAAGAYATATCTATTGTAAATCTTTTAAGGTATGTGAACGCATCACAGCTAGCATCGAATTAGTTGCTACAGCAGTTTGGTCTGAAAATGTTGACTTGAGTGAGGAATATTTAAAAGTTAGCCATTTATAATATCTGAAAAAGGATTTAACCAAAATTCATTTTAGTGCATTTGAAGGTTTTGTGTTTGCAAAAAGATGAAATGGGGGAAAATATGCTTACAAATGACATTGGAGTCAATTAAAATTATTTTTGCACAAATACATCTGTCCAGAAACCTGCAGGATTTACTTCCAGTGACAGTGTAACAAACATGGTACCACTACAGTGATCAATTCTGCAAGCTGTTTTATCATCATTTCTGATTGATGTCAGTTATAGGCTCTAATTAAACAAGAAGAAGTCAAACTGAACGTCCTCATATGACGAATAAAGATAAAATATGTGATCTTTCAGCTTTGTATCTACAAGAGATTTAGTTAGCATGTTGCTAACTTAAATATACTCCCTCTCTTATCTTCATATTTCTGTTCGCCAATTCGACAACAAATTATCAAGTTGTAACACTGTATTTTAATTTTAATAATAGGATATAATTGTAGTTTTATGTTTCAATAAAACAAATAATTACTGCTCCTAAGAGACTGACATGATTAGCATAACAAGTCATAGTAAATTATTATTTACTTGTATGTTCAAGCAAAACCAATCGCTTAAAGCCCAACAAGCTCCTGTAACATTCAAAAATAAGTTCTTTRTATTAATTTAAAGACTGAAAAACGAAACTGTCGTACCTGAAAAGATCAAAGTGCTTGAGTTGAGTTACTTCCTGTTGATATTTAGTAGCTAACGTTTGCTACAGGCTAACATTAGTTCCCAATAAGAGGCTCAGCTGTGGTTCCGTTGCTTTCCGACACGCAATAAAATACCATTAGATGCGAAAATATTGATTCAAACACGCTTTACATTAGTTGACCCAAGCTCTGAGAYTGGCTTTTAAGCAGCCGATTCGTCTAAACTCAGAGCTATCGAACTACCGCTTACTTCCGCGAGACTTTGAACTCTCGCGGTATTAACGCAAGACATTATTACAGGAAAATATGGCGGACAGGCTAACGCAACTTCAAGATGCTGTCAATTCTGTAAGCAAAATATCTTACATAGACTGTAACAGAATGCAATACTAAGCAATATATCGCTTATTATTTCAAAAATAATTTAGTAAATACATTTTAATAAGTAGTAGCAGCTGTAGCAACGACCCTATTCAGTAATTTAAAGCTAGCTAAAAGCTAACTAGCTAGTTTGAGCTTATTTAAAGTTTAAAACTTTTGTGTCAAAATGTGGTGTCAAGAGACACATTGCAGTGACGCTGGTTCAGCAGAACTGTTGGTAAAACACTGCAGCTTCTGCCTGTTGTCCTTTGCTTCATGAGTTAAACGCTTGTTTCCAGCTTGCTGATCAGTTCTGTAACGCCATCGGTGTTCTGCAACAATGTGCGCCACCTGCGTCCTTCAGTAACATCCAGACAGCAATCAACAAAGATCAACCAGCAAATCCTACTGAAGGTTTGTTAGTTTTTTATCGATTCACTGTAAGAAACCATGTCGGTGTATACATGTTTTTTTTCTCCCGTTGTTTCTCCAGAATACGCCCAGCTGTTTGCAGCTCTTATAGCGAGAACAGCCAAAGATGTGGACGTTCTGATTGACTCTCTGCCCAGCGAGGAGTCCACAGCAGCTCTGCAGGTCAGCACGTTCTCACAGTGTCACAGCATCTGGTCAGAAAGTCTGACCTGCTGACGTTTTCACGTTTTTACATCTCAATATACAATATACAATCAAATTCACTAAAACCTCCACAACGCTGCTGACTCTGTAGCTGCTTTATAACAATAAATTTCATTCTTTACCACTAAATAACCTTGTTATTTAAAATTATATTTTGACCCTCTTGTGGGACTCCTAACCTTTCTTGCTTTAATCTCCAAGTTATGACTGGTATGTACATTCCACGCAGATGAACAGTTGTTGTTTTTTTGCACTTGAAGACGTGTCTACAGTCTCACTTCAAGCATAAAAAAAGCAAAGTGGTATGAGGGATTTCTGGGAACTGGTGTGAAAATTGTTTTCTTTATATCCGGCTTATAATAATGGAGGCGTTTCCTTCCTTSCACATTATCACTGTGGGACAGGAAATCTGCGTGCAGCTCAGCAGAAAAAAAGCACAAGGCAGCGGCTCTTATTGCTCACTCTTTGTCGCACACAATCATTTAAAAGATTAGCTGATTTATTTAGTTTCACCAGCAGATCTTCCCTACGGGGGTGGGGGGGATCTGTGCGAAAACCAGAAACTAATGCTGAAAACATTTGTTTCAATGTCTCAGTTCTGCATGTTTTACTCGTTTCTCTGCTCCAACACACCTGATTCATACCTCTTTAAGTTCTGCTGCAGTCTGTCAGTCAACCGTTCATTCAAATCAGGTGTTTTGGAGCAGAAAATAAAAACTCTCCAAAGCCTGCAGGATACTGGCCCTCGAGGACCTGGATTGGATGCTCCTTCATCTTTCAGTCAGCAGAGAGCGCCACTTGAACGTGTTCAATTCAAGCTTTTTATTCATTCTGGCTCACTCTGCTG
This sequence comes from Austrofundulus limnaeus, assembly GCF_001266775.1. NCBI lineage: Eukaryota > Metazoa > Chordata > Actinopteri > Cyprinodontiformes > Rivulidae > Austrofundulus > Austrofundulus limnaeus. The sequence goes on from NW_013952595.1 coordinate 255,386, forward strand.
GAGTTTATGGAGTATCTGAGCTTTAAATTTGAAATGCCTTGTGTTTTCTGTTTCTTTGKGAGGAAGTAAACTTTATTAATAAAACAAACGTGTCAGTACAGTACTTTGTAAAAACAATCATACATTGACTTTCTGTCATCTGGCGTCTAAAGCCTAAGCAAGGAGGATAAAGGTGCAGTATATGTACAAATTTAAACAATAAAAAATAAGGGTATATATTTTAACAAATAGGAGTGAGAAAAACAAATAAACTAATTTAAGAAGTAAGTTAAAACAAACTGAATATTTTAATAAGTAAAAAGCCTTATGAAAGTGAGGAGTACACGGAATAACATGTTTGTGCTTTATTGGTTCTCACTATGTTTAGGGATGTTTTTAAATATTTGAAGATCATTTACAAATGCTTTGAAGCTGAGTGAAACCTTTAGAATTCGAGCTTAATGGATGTAAAATTTAGCTAAACAGTGTTGCATTGCAACAAAGTTCTTATTTTAATGCACAAGTCTTTGGGCAGAAAAGGATTTCTAGCCATTTTGAAGTGGGGCTTATGTAGAAAGGTAAAAAACAGTGTTTTACCTGCGGTAAATAGCTGTTTGAACAACCATGTCTTAAATAAATTAAATTAAATTAAATTAGCTTGTCAACGGTCCAAGTAGGACCAGTTCTAAACCAACTCCAGTCTTTTAAATTGACCTTTTTATTTACTAACACGCACACAAAGTCGGTATGATACAATGCATTGTGGTCTACATATATACCTTTACAGTTTGTTGAAATCCACTCAGTCTAAACTGTTTATCTACAGACTTCTTGAGTAGGACGCTGGAGTCATTTCCCAGCGTATACATTACACACAGATGTTGTTGAACACAGATTATTTAACACTGATCACTGATAAAAATATCTTATTAGCATCACAGGCATGAAGTTATAATCAGAAGCAGCAATGAATCAGTTTTGTAGAGCGAGATAACATCCGTTTTCAAGAATCTAACGAAGAATTATTTCACAATGAATTTAYCTGTATTCATCTTGCAGCAGGACAAAATGTCCAGCACTAACAGGACACAGGCTTCATTTTGCCCATTTGCCTTTGATTTTTGTTTTTAAACATCATATATTTAACACTTTGTTTTGATACTTCAATGACAGAGTATTAGGGCCACACAAGAAGATGTTTTTATTATTATTACGCGATTAAAGTCGTAATTTTAGGAGAATAAAGTCATAATATTACACAAGAAGATGTTTTTATTATTATTACGCGATTAAAGTCGTAATTTTAGGAGAATAAAGTCATAATATTACGAGATTAAAGTTGTAATTTTATGAGAATAAAGTCATAATATTACGAGATTAAAGTTGTAATATTATGAGATTAAAGTCATAATTTTAGGAGAATATAGTCATAATATTATGAGCATAAAGTCATAATATTACGAGAATAAAGTCATAATATTACGAGAATAAAGTCGTATTACGAGCATAAAGTCGTATTACGAGCATAAAGTCATAATATTACGAGAATAAAGTCATAATATTACGAGAATAAAGTCATAATATTACGAGAATAAAGTCGTATTACGAGCATAAAGTCGTATTACGAGCATAAAGTCATAATATTACGAGAATAAAGTCATAATATTACGAGCATAAAGTCATAATATTACGAGCATAAAGTCATAATTTTACGAGAATAAAGTCATAACATTACGAGAATAAAGTCGTATTACGAGCATAAAGTCATAATATTACGAGAATAAAGTCATAATATTACGAGAATAAAGTCATAATTTTATGACAATAAAGTCGTATTACGAGCATAAAGTCATAATATTACGAGAATAAAGTCATAATATTACGAGAATAAAGTCATAATA
>NW_013952595.1:257275-268564 GCF_001266775.1 Austrofundulus limnaeus
CACCTATAGAATACTCACACCAAGTGTTTACTTATGTAGGTAAAAGTATGTTTAACAACCTGTTAAAATACAGCAGAATGCAGGAAATGGCGTCTACTTTATTCAAAATGTTCTGGGGGACCCCTAGACCCCCCACCAGACTGATTTTACACACTGTTTTCTCCTTCATTAAATACCATACAGCCCTGATCACAACTGTTGGCAAAAGTCCAAATAAGCAGGTTGTACAAAGACGTTATTTAGTACGACAGAATATTACTGCCACACAAGATTTTTTTATTTTAATTACGAGATTAAAGTCGTAATTATACGAGAATAAATTCATAACATTACGAGATTAAAGTTGTAATTTTATGAGAATAAAGTCATAATATTACGAGATTAAAGTCGTAATTTTACGAGAATAATTCATAATATTACGAGATTAAAGTTGTAATTTTACGAGAATAAATTCATAATATTACGAGATTAAAGTTGTAATTTTATGAGAATAAAGTCATAATATTACGAGATTAAAGTCGTAATTTTACGAGAATAAATTCATAATATTACAAGATTAAAGTCGTAATTATATGAGAATAAAGTCATAATATTACGAGATTAAAGTTGTAATTTTATGAGAATAAAGTCATAATATTACGAGATTAAAGTTGTAATTTTATGAGAATAAAGTCATAATATTACGAGATTAAAGTTGTAATATTACAAGATTAAAGTCGTAATTTTAGGAGAATAAAGTCAATATTACGAGGCTGAAGTCACTATATTATGAGAAGAAAATCATAATATTACAAGAATAAAGTCATAATATTACGAGAATAAAGTCATAATATTACGAGAATAAAGTCATAATTTTACGAGAATAGTCATAATATTACGAGATTAAAGTCATAATTTTACGAGATTAAAGTCGTAATATTACAAGAAAAAAAGTCATAATCACGACGTGTCTTGTTTCCTGTTCCTCATTTCCTCCTTTTTTCCCTCACACCTGTGTACATCCATGTCGCTGTGTTTATAAAGTAGTGAATGATGACTTGGGTCACTGTTAGATTAATATGCTGTCATCCAAATTAGCTACGACTAACTCCGTCAACCTATCCATTAATTACAACACGGCTTCAGTTTATAGTCGTTTGCACAATTTCCTAGTCCTGCTACTGATAATTTGATGCTAATGTGCAAAAAGATTAACTATTCATTTATAGCAATACTAAAAAACAACTTGACAAGTTGCTCAACATTCCTCATTTTAATGCAGTGGTAACTGCATGCTTTTTTCCTGTAAAGGCTACAATATTATGACATTTTTCTCATAATATTATGAATTTAAACTCCTAATATGACTTTAAACTCGTAATATTACGACTTTATTTTCATGCGACTTTAATGTCGTAAAATTGTGACTTTATTCTCGTAATTTAAAAAAAAATCTCGTTGTGTGGCCCTAATACTCCGTCGTATACTTCTTGGTCATACTTCAAGATCATGAAACCTGACCGACATCAGAAGCATAATATTGTGTACTTTTGAATACAGCAGTTTTAAAAAGAAAACCTTCTTCATTACTCCATTGCATTGACTGTTTTATTTATTTATTTAGTACTAACTTTATATTTTAAAAAATCACAGCACAGATAGTCCTTTGCACAGAAAAAAAGAATTTAAAATCACCTTTTTTATTAAAATGAGATGACTTTAACAAGACCACAACAAAATCCAACACTAGTTTTATATACAGATGACAGAATTTTAATCCATGTAGTGAAAACAGGAAGGATTTTTACATTTGCATATATTTACACATCAATTTATCATCAATTTAAACTCTATGCAGTTTTAAAAATTGGACTTGCTTTGGTCTTTGCCCTGTTTAGACTAGCTCAGCAATCCTAATTTAAACTCCAAACTTTGGTTGTTCAAAGAGAAACAGGTAAATTATGAATTGTTCATAACCTCTCCACAGAACTTGCCTTTCCAAACATTTGAACAGCAGCAGCTTCCTGGAGACAAAACCCAGTCAGAAGCACTGAGTAAAAATAATGAGTCATGAGTCTGCGGTCCATTTATTTATGGATGACTGTTATCCAAGTTAAACAAGTCTAGCTAATGTCATAGAGGAAGTATGTTTGAGCCACTAAATTTAAACATTGAGCAATCTGAGTTTCACCAGCTGAAAGAGTTCAGGGTCTCATGATGATTAGAAATCATATTATTATATCTGTGACCCCCCTCAGGCGGCAAGTCTCCGTCAGCTGGAGGAGGAGAACCATGAAGCAGCAGCTCGTCTGGAGGAGGTGGTTTACCGCGGCGATATGCTGCTGGAGAAGATCCAGAACGCGCTGGCCGACATCGCCCAGTCTCAGCTCCGCACACGCAACGGCGCGCCCAGCCAACCRTCACCAGCCGAGTCCTGACCCCCCAAGTACCCCAACAAACCCTAACARCCCTACCGACACCCAACCATCCCCAACAACCTTCAACAACCACCATCAACCCCATTTTCAGTCGTTTTCTATCAAATCTTGAAGTCAAAGCTATTAAAGGAGGAAAATCAAACACTAGAGGCATTAGTTTTTTTTTTTTTTACAGGTTTTACAGTTTTTATTTTACAGGACTAAAGTTTTACTTTAAAAGTCTTTTTGTGTCCTTCAACTGAGTCAGTTAAAAAAAACACAGAAATCCACCCTTTTAAGATTGAAGATGCATTTGTACATTCAAAATATTAAAGATATCATGTTTATAAAATGTCTGTATTGTTTATGTTGTTACATTATTTGCTGTATATTTTGTTTGTTTTCGTATTTGTCTGTTTTGTATTTAAAAACTCCCCTTCAGTTTGACTCCACTCACTGAAAGCCAACTTATTTTTGAATAAACAAAATACTTGGTTCTTGTTGAGTTTTTTATTATGTGGTATTTTTTAAATGGCATAATTAGTATTTTTGAAAGATTTTTTTTAATACAGCCATAAATTTCAAAACGGATGTGTTAAATTTAAATAAGATTTGAGTACATTGATTTGAAAATCTCAAACCTATATTTTATTTACTATAGAACAGTAGATCTATGTTAAAAAAAATACATTTCAAAATGTTGGGATAGGCAGAAAAGGCTTAAAAATTACGTACAAAAAAATGTCCAATAGGAAGAGCTTCTTTAACCTGTGGGGTGCCTCAGGTTGTGGGCCACCTGATACAAACATTTATTTGTGATTTCTCATATTTCACACTTGGATCATGCCAGTCTGTGTGCCTACACTGGCTTCTAATTAAGTTTTTACATTAAAATGGTCTCATTTTTTTATGAAACCATGACAGTCAACTTCAACTTATCTGAATTTYAAATTCTTTCAAGACTTCTGATCAAAGCCTTTTGTTTTATCTCAGGAAAATGCAGTGTTTTCYAAGATAAATGATTTTTTATTGATATTTTAACTGAAAATATGACAGAACATAAATTAGACAAAACAAACATGTAAAGRGACAGGAATGTTTGGAAAATCACACGGAAGCAACACAGCTTCTTTTTACTTAAACACATAGTAACATAAAGTACATATCACATTTTCCAAACATTATGCAAGCATAGCACCTCTTAATTTTGGTATCCACCATGCGCCCAGAGAGGCTACGCAACACCAGATGTGCGATAGTTGGCCTGCATTATGTATTTTATACATCCAACAAAGGCCCTACACAAACAGCTTGCACATACAGCATTGGTGACATATGATCTGAAACATTTAGTTTTGGATCAGAAGTGCTCGRTATCTATCTTCTGTCTCAATACTTAGAACTCCAAATTTGCTTATGTTTGTACATTGGGTCATGTATGGTTTCATCCATACCMAAGATGTTGTAAAATTAATTCTCTTACAAAACAATTTGAATTGCAAACTTTCCAATTTAATGACATGGTCCTTTTGTGCTACAAGAAATGAAAGATGAGCTATTTTATCTTTTTTTTTTAGTTTGAAACTGAGTAGCTCTTTTGCTTAAAAGACAAAAAGTTTCACATCTGGACAACGCCACAACATACGTCAACAATGTCCCCTTTAGCCATTCCAACAAAGCTCTGTGGGTCTATGATCAATTTGTTTGAGTTTGGCTGGAGATACATAGGCACGGTGTAAGATGTAAAGTTGTCATTCTGATACAAATATTTTTGTTGCATTTCTCCATATTTACTTCTAGTCCATAGAATTTTTATATTCTGACATTCCCATTGGATGTCCCAGTGTTGGATTTGTGACCTGTCCAGTGTGAACCCCGCCCCTCGGGATATAGGCACCAGTGACCCTGAAAGGAAGAAGCAGGTAATGGATGGATTTTCCCATTAGGATTGGATTCTGCTGTTTGGATTTTTACCTGTATTAATTAAAATTTTATACAAACCTGAAACTGCTAAAATCCTTTATTTATAATCATAATATTCTTTAGAAAGCTTTGACAATGCTGGGTGTACTGTAAAAAGACATTAGCTCTGAGGTTGTATCAGGACAGTTCCTCAAAGGAAAAGAAAAACACTTTCTCATCAATATTTGATATTTGTAATATATTGTGTTGTTTCCATATATTATTTAAAAGGGGGTTTCCAGCAGCTGTAAAAGCCAAATTATTCCATATTGGACAAGATGCAAAAACTCCATTTACATTACCTGTTTTCTCRTGAAGTTTCTGTATGGATTTACATGTATATTATTATTATCCAGGTTAGCAAGAGGATATGATGCCAGAGTGATGTTAATGCAGTAGATGGATTTATTTCCTTCACATTTTTTTCCTTAGCCAATCCCAACTATCTCTTTCCCACTTTTTTATATTAMCAAAACAAAGCATATCAGACATTAAATGCAACATAATACAGGTAAATGTCAGGAATCACAAGACCTCCTTGATTCTCGCTTAAACTTATTTTCTTAACACTGATGGTGTGCTTTTTGTCCTTCCATTTAAACCCTACTGTAGGTATGTCTGGAGGAGATTAAAGAGATAATTCTTGGGGGAACATTCATCTTGAGCACCTCTGCTCTGCCCCACACGTAAAAATGACCATCTTTTAAGGTCTTCTTTTATCAAATTAATTAATGGTCGTCACACCCCCCCCCCCCCCATTATTTTATTGATAAACATCCTTTTGTTACTCTTAAATATTCCAGATTTTTCTATATAAAGGGAGCAAAGCCCAGTTCTGTTTTGAATGTGTTCAGAGGTATTACAGACCTAACTAAAGTCAATGATTCATGTAGAAGCAATAAGCGTCTCTGAGGCCAAGGAGATCTCCACACAGGTCATAGACAAAGTTGTGGAGAGGTAAACCAGGGTTGGAATATCAAAATGTAGCACAAAACCCTTGGAGCGCCAGTAAATCCATTATTAGGAGGCAGAAAGATTATGCCACCACAGTAAAGCTGCCATAAAAACTCCCAGTCTGGGCAAAGAGAACATTAATCAGAGAAGCAACGAAGAGGCCAAAGATAGYCCTGATGAAGCTGGGCAGCGTTTCTGCAGAGATGGGAGGATCTGGTTCTTTATTGATCCACATCAGAGGAAACGCACTCACAGCAAGACTACTGACAAGATTTWAAAAAATTAAAGTAATAACACAAAACATAAAGAAACACAATAAAACATTGTAAAAATACAACAAACTTACTGTATATGCAGTAAATTAATAACATATCCTGCACAGAGCTGAACTTTATGAAATAAAAGTGGAAAAATTACACTGAAGAAAAAAAATTTGATTGTTTGGAATTTGTCATAAGGCAGGTAGGAAATTCCTCCAATACGTCTATCAGGGGTGTTAAAACCATTTTCACCGAGGGCCACATGAGCATTACGGTGGCCCTCAAAGAGCCAGTTGTAAATAACTTCCATTCTTTGACTAAACAAAAATATTCCTCCTTATTGCTTGTTTAGGATTAACAAACACTAACTGAGCTCTACGTGGCATTTCCTGCATAGAAATAATGTTTTAACATGTCCTCTTATAATCACTCAAAAGKACTACGTGTATGACTGAATTTATTACTTCATTATACCAATTTARAATAAAACCCTCTTATCCCCCACCGTATTTAACTTTATAAACCTGTTGCATCGTGTGTAGGTTTATTAGATTCAATCACGTGTCTTAGTGTGTTTATTGATAAAAGTTCAGTAAATAGAAACCACCTTCCCTTCTTGTTTACTTTGAGTACAATTTTTTTTCCAATTATTTTTGAGCCTCTTGGACTTAATTTCAGACACTGATTATTCTTTGTGCTCAATGATCAATTTAGATATTCRCTGTATTTCTGTTACTGTTACAGCATTTCCTGTCCTGATGTAATTTTTCACAACAGCCTTTAACTCATGTAGCCTTCAGAGAAATGAGGATGTGTCATCACATCTGTGTCCTTTAGGGAACTAAAGAGCTGTTTTTAGCCYGTTTCAGAATGTTTTTAATAGAGAAGCCCAGATGTTTTTATTAGAGTATTTAACATGCTTCTTTTAGTCAGTCAGCCCATGCAGTTCGTTTTCTACCTCTAAGCATTCCTAACCACACCAGGAGGAATAACTTTTGCTCTTTAACCGTCTTTGTGTTTCAGTTTAAATTGAGTCCAAACGTGGATCAGGGGGTTTGAGTCCATTTAAAAACTGATCTTTGAGCGGCGGGCTGCACGCCAGAGAGTTTACGGCCTGAATCTAAATATAGGGGCCGTGTCACRGTTTAGTGAGGGCCCACTGATGTGAGAACCATAAAAACAGCCTTGTTTGATGCTGTGCACCACACCCAGACGTGTTGACATCATGGTTCCAACGRGTAAAAAATAATAATAATAAAATAACACCCGAACCATCTAAATAAGGAGATTTATGACTGTGAAACTTTTACCATTCACTCTGAACTAGTCTGCTGCTTGTGAATCAATACAACTATAAAACAACAGTGTTATTGTCGTTATCTGTGGTTCCCAGAACTAATCAGGTTCATCTTTTTGCTTTATGCACCTGTTCTTTGTCCCTAAGGCTTTTCACATTCATACCTACAAGGAAACAACAGAAATCCAGTCTTCTGAATAGCACAAAAACCTAGTCTCCATTGTCTAACTTAAACAAAACTACTTTATATTCAAATCGGATGCATGATTAAATCAGGCTTTACAAGAAAAAGGCCCAAATTTCCAAGGTCAAATAAGGAAAACTTTCTCAGAAGTCTGTTCTTATCACACTTTATGGTGTTTTATCTGGTTTATTGTCACAGAAGACTCATGAGGTTATAACTGTTGYATGTATATGTAGTTGTGACATTCCAGCATGACTTCTGATTGACTCTTAGTAAACAGTAACAAAACCCTAACAAGAAAGCTAGCCACAAATTTGACCTTTCATAAGCTTGTGCTTCTTAGGGTTTAAAAAAAGCTTCTTTTTTTGTATTTAATCTGCCACGGTAACACCATTTTAAAATGAGTTATTTTTAGTAAAGGTCTGAACAAACTACAACCCCCACAGTGATGTAAAATCTCCCAGTTGCAGGTACAATTTATTCTTTTTAGTCTCCAGTGATCGCTAGCCGACTGAACCTGCGGGCTGGTGAGGCCGGCACGTATCTTCCTATTGGCTGAAGGGCCGGTCACTCTTTCATGTTTCCGTCTGTGATTGGGCAGAGGAAATTGAAGCCCAGCCTAYTTACTTATGATTGGCTGTTGCCAGCGTCACTCAGAGCGGCGATTGCGTAGCCCAGAACGTCTGGTGAGCCTCACAGGAAGCAGAGGGTCTTATATTTCATAATTTGTGAGGATAAAGACGGGGGTCAAACGTGCGGTTTAAGGAAGGGGGTCCCAGATGAAGACAGGTGGATATTTACCTGATTTTTTACGGATACGTTTTTGCTAAGGACGGGGCATTTTTGTTATGATTTGGCGCTGATATTGAGGATGTTTACCGTTCAGCCTCAGCGGTTTCTCTGACGGGCAGTCAGAATTTAAAGTGGAGCTCCTCCAACCTTCAACGTGAAAAAACAAACAAACAAACAAATTTTATTTAATCTTTTTCTACTGGTCTGGGTGCTGGCGGTACGCCAATAATTTACTCTGGAGCAGGACACGGAGGTAGGTGGATACAAATCTGTTATTGTTACCAGAACCTGCCAGACATAAGAGAAGGAGCTAAATGCATATTTATCTATTGTTTAAGTATGAATTTATAGTAAATGCAACAATATGTTTTTAAGCTCTGGATGTTATGCGTCAGCTTTAACAGACAGGGTGAACTCAGGTGAGTTGTTAAACATTAAACAGAAAATACATGTTTTGTTTAGTTTTATTTTATTGTTATAAATTATGAACGTTACAGACAGGTAAACAATATGTCTGCGTTTATTAAATGATTCACGTTAACACAAGAAAACAGGCCAAATAACTGTGTTACAACAGAAAATATAGTCCACATGCTTTTATTCTGAAAGGGTACACCAAGATCAGGAGCTTTACAGTTAATTTTGTGTTGAAACTCCAATGATTGTGTGGAAAAAATAAAATTAAAGGGATCCCCAATTAGTTGTAACATTAGACTTTATATGATAAACATATACTTTAACTGTAAAATAAAGACTGTAAAAATACTGTAGGCTGTTTAGTTTTTATAATTTTTAAACTAAAAATTTAAAAATATATTACACGGACAGGGCCATTTTATTTACACGCAAAGCATTCTGGGTAAATGATGACATCAACTAGGTCATCAGTGCGAGGCAGCTAGCAAGCTATATCCACCCTGAAGGTTAATCTTGGACAATATCTGATGATCGACTCTTTTAAATGAAACCAGAGAGCGTTGACAGAGAGGAGAAGGTAGAAATGACTCAGCCTGGAACTGAAAATATGGATGGAGGACAACAGAGCTGCTTCATGGAAGAAGAACCTCAGCTTAGCCTGTTAGCTTTAGTGTTAGCCCCGATGCTATCACCATGTATACTTTATGTATTAGCTCAGCGCTACACATTCTCCTCTCATCACTGACGTCCTCCATCCACATAACAGAGAGGGGAATACAAAAATGACTCAGCCTGTAACTGAAAATAAGGATGGAGGACCTCAGTTTAGCTTGTTTGTCGCGCTAGCGCCAAGCTAATACATATAGGCTGTGTCCAAAACGGCAGGACGGGTCCTCCGAAGGTCGAATTTGTCGGCCGCATACGTCACAGCGCCGCGACGAAGGACGTCCAAAACGGAAGACTCCTCCGATGCGTCTGACAAATACGTCCTTCTTTTTCCCCGAATCGAAGGACAGGTCTGATGAATCCTTCCCGGCCCAGCATATCCCATAATGCATTGCGGCCCGACCGGAGATTTTTTTAAGCTAGTAATGGCGGACGAAGCGAGAGAAAAGAATACATTTTAAATAAAAGTATGGTGATTTAAAAATTAAAAAAAATTAGCGGTTGTAATTCTAATACTTTTATCATTTGTATGGACATGTTTTTAAATATTATTTTTTCGTCATAAAAAACGCGAAATAAACATGAACCTACAGCGGGTCAATTAGTTCTTCAAATGATACTTTTAAGTTAATTTTATAGTTTTGTGATATTAATAATGCTAATGTATTGATATTTTTCTAGTTTTGATTTAAGTTTGCTTGTTTAGCGTCGTCACAGTTGCTAGGTGACAAGACGTACGCCGGGGTAAGGAGGGGAGGCCAGACCGTCCAAATCCACAGCCTCTTTTTTTCCGGTCTTCCCGGTCTACCAAGGACCCGGCCCTCCGAGACCGGGGAGTCTGGGTCCTCCGGAGGACCCGTCCTGTCGTTTTGGACACACCCATAAGGCAATGTAGCATGAGGGCTAGCGCAAAGGCTAACAGGCTAAGCTGAGGTTCTTCCATGAAGCAGCTCTGTTGTCCTCCATCCATATTTTCAGTTACAGGCTGAGTCATTTCTACCTTCTCCTCTCTGTCAATGCTCTCTGGTTTCATTTAAAAGAGCCAGTTGTCAGATATTGTCCAAGATTAAACTTCAGGGTGGATATAGCTCCCTAGCAGCCTCGCACTGATGACCTAGTTGATGTCATCATTTACCCGAATGCTTTGTGTGTAAATAAAATGGCTCAGTCCGTGTTAAAATATATTTAAAAAATACAAATCTAAATTGCCTACAGTATTTTTACAGTCTTTATTTTACAGTTAAAATAAATGTTTATCAAATAAAGTTTAATGTTACAACTAACCGTGGATCCCTTTAAGGGTGCAATAGGAAAACAGATGAAAATGACATTCTGTCCAATTTAAAGAGTGTGTGGAAAATTATGAATAATAATATTTTACTGCTTACCAGTAGCTTTTTGAGATACTAGAGAAATTAAATTAAAATTTAAAAGTACTTAGTGGTAATGCAATGTCACGAAGAGTGGTTAAACAAGAAAATCCAAAATTAACAATAGACAAGCTAATGGCTAGTCTGAAGCTAAGGTGGTGAGGAACTGATGTATTTTTAAAACAGCTCTCATCTCAGATGTTTTACTTTGACGTCACTCTCACAATTACTAAATCAAAGGTTATTTGAAAGCTAGRTGAAGCACTTAGGGGTGCGGTGGTGTAATGATTAGGACCCCCAGCTTTGTATCTCAATGTCTTCTTACAAAATCCTACCTAAAAGCCTGCTCAGTTCGGCTGTAGTAGCTATTCCAGGCCTGTGTTTGTTTTGCTGCAACACTACTGCATGAATACACCAAAAACAGGAAACAAGGGATGGAGCATGTCCATAAAGTTGAAAAGGTTTAGAGGCTATGACATTGTCATTTTAAAGATTCAAGATTTATTTTCACTTCAGGACCTGTTTTCAAAAAGACTATTTTAGAGCTCCCAAAAATCTGTTCCAAWATAGACGACCCCAGTCAGATTAGTTTATTATGACCGTCTGAGTGGGTGTAATTCCAAATCAGAGTTTGTCATTTTTAGTTTGGGTTTAGTTCAGGTTAAACTAGTTAAACTCAGCCTTATTTGCTGTTTTAGTGTTTAGGCTTTAAATTTTGTGTGTGAGTGTGTGTGTGTGTGTGTGTCCTCATGACTGAGTCCTTTCATTCACAACGGAAAGACTTGTGCTGTCCCGTAAAGGGCGGAGTGCTGTCTGAGAGTGGAACTCCCTAACAGAAGAGTTTTACGCCAAACGCACAGATCTGGCTTTTAGCGAGGGGAAAAGTGACACTGCTGGGTCTCCTGCTTGGAATGTCCTCTCATTTTTGTAACACACACACACACACACACACACACACACACACACACACACACACACACACACACACACA
>NW_013952595.1:269107-272485 GCF_001266775.1 Austrofundulus limnaeus
GAGAGAGAGAGAGAGAGAGAGAGAGAGAGAGAGAGAGAGAGAGAGACGTTGACTAAATGCCTGTTTGGTAAGTTTCAGCACAATCTATGTAACATGACAGAAAATAACCTCCTGTGTTATTGTTGCTGACTTTTTCTTTTGAAGCCAGATGCTTAACCGAAGCCTTTTGTGGTTTTCAGTTTTGATGGACCCTTTCAGTCTGTTGGAGTCTCTAAATAGGTCTCTTGCATCTCTAATGCCTTTCTTGTAAACTGCCTGAGTGGTGCAGCCCTGTTTGTTTGGCTTCAGGGTGGATCTGGTTAACTTCAAGCCAAATAAAATTCCATCAGGTGAAGTTCAACACCCAGCTGGACAACTGTTAAAGTGATGCCTTTTAGATGTTATAACGAGCTTATTCAACACCTTTTACTGACAGTTTTTAGTGCCTGATAGGTGCATGCTTATTGTCCAGGTGACTGTCGAAAATCTGACTCACGTTTCAAAATGCTTTTAAAATGTGTTATGTATTTTATTACTAGAATATTACTAGAATTACTTTTGAAGAGCTAAAGTGACAGCCTGAGTCTGCAAAATAATTTTAGTAAAGACAAAACTCATTAGTAGGGCAGGAGACTTCAGGAGTAAAAACGTATGAAGCCTGAAAGACTTTGACAGGCAAATTAATGTAAATGTTAAAATTTACCTTTACAAGGATCTCTGACTGCTTGCACATGTTGGCCTTAATGCTTATTTTTTTATTCTACTAAAAGTTGTGAGGTGAAAACTCAGAATTACTTAAAAAATGTGCTTATTATATTTTTTCAACTAAACACCTCAGCATTTTTTTACTGCAATGCATTTTAGGGATGATGATGATGGTGAGGAGTTGCATTTGAGACCAAAACACAACGAGTCAAGGCTAAAAAGCTGTAATGTGTGACAATAAAGTGACATTTTGTCTTATTTATTGTCATATTTGTCTTAGTTTATATATGGGGTGGGAATCTTTTATTATCTCACGATTCAATTCGATTCTGGTTTCTGGGGACATGATTTAATTCAAAATCGATTTTTCATTCAAAACTGATAAGGTGAGCCCATTTGTCRTGTTCCCAAACTGTTTGCAAACCTTGCAYACAGTGAAGCTCATATCAAACTTGGGACTCATTTGAGAAAATACAAAATAAGCCCAAATCTTTGCCTTCAACAAAGATGGGTCTGGGCTTTCCTTCATTTTCTTTCAGCRCATGCATATGTTCCAGAACCGGCTGCATGGTGACCTCGGGACCTCTCATGCAGTTACAAAACAGAGGCTGACAGCCATCGGGTTTTCTTTATATACAGTATCTTTAAAAATTGATTTTTGGAAATTTTAAATTGATTCTTGTTGTGAATGAGAATCACAATTCTGGTGTGTATTGTTTTTTTTTTTGGGTGCACCCCTATTTATTGCACAATATATGAGTTGAAACAATCAAACGTGATCAACATGATGTTTAGTTATCAGAATCAGTTTATGTCATCTATATCAGCTTGGGAACTAACACTATTAGCCCATATTATCTCAGGAGCCAACACTATATTTATTAGCTCAGTAGCTAATGCCATTTATTGCCATAACAATATTATTAGCTCTGGAGCACACCCTATATGCAGTACAGACCAAAAGTTTGGACACACCTCATTCAAARAGTTTTCTTTATTTTCATAACTATGAAAATTGTAGATGAAGGCATCAAAACTATGAATTAACACATGTGGAATTATATTTAACAAACAAGTGTGAAACAACTGAAAATATGTCTTATATTCTAGGTTCTTCAAAGTAGCCACCTTTTGATTAATGCTTCACACACGCTTGGCATTCTCTTGATGAGCTTCAAGAGGTAGTAGTCACCTGAAATGGTCTTGAAGGAATTCCCAGAGATGCTAAGCACTTCTTGGCCTTTTTGCCTTCACTCTGCCAGATATACATATATATCGTCRTGGTGTCGTTGAGGAAGACACCCAAMCCCCAACTGCTCYCCAGGACACTAGCTGCTCACTGCTCCACTTGGGTGTTTCTCATGTGTGATGGTTCAAATGCAGAGCACAAATCTCATCATTGTATGAGAACATAGAGTGATGGCAAATAAAGTACCTTTACTAGGGATGCACAATATATCGGCATTAATATCGGTATTGGCCGATATGTAAAACTGGGCCGAAATTAACGTCCGATATTGATTTCCCATGTTTTAGCTTTGGGAAGCGAGATGTTTGGTTGAGCGGTATCTGTTTGATCATGATAGTGTTAGTGACGTTTAGTAGCCAGGAATAACTGAAGTAGAGCCATGCCAGGGGTCTAGTCATGTAGTATMAAAAAAGACCCAAGTGTGTTTGTGCGTGTATGTATAATATAATTTGTGTGTTTGTGCAATATCGGTTATTGGCCATAACAGCAATACAGTATACTGTATATGCATATATGTATATATATATATCTTTTTCTTTGCGTGTATGTATAATATAATTTGTGTGTTTGTGCAATATCGGTTATTGGCCATAACAGCAATACAGTATACTGTATATATATATATGTATATATATATATCAAAAGCATTGAAGAAGAGCATAACGGAATGTTCATCTTTTTTTCCTCCCTTTTTACTGACTACACTGCAGGTCATCATGCTTATTTGGAGCTTAAGGGAGTGTAACAGTGGTTTGACATATTTCAGTGAAAGTATTTTATTGAAAGTTAGTATGTATAAGAACTAAATATATTATTTTTTAAGTAAAATCACATCTATAATGTTGAAATAAATCAGTGCATGTTGTCTTGTGCYAGCAGTAAGCACCATAACTGCATTCTCTTTTTCAGCTACATTTACGTCAAACTCATTTTTTTAGACTTTAAAACTAGATTACAAAAATGGTGTTCTGTGAGCCACTGGGTAGATTCTGTTCCTCACAGCAAGAAAGAGTTGTTTCCTAACTTTGGCATGCCTTTGTATGATAATGAATGTCAATGATTAAATGTATGAGGCAGAAATGACCCAGGAACAGTGGCACATATTTATTGTTAGCAAAACTCTTCAGGTAAAAAAATAAAAATAACCATACATTCTGAGGCTCAGAATGGGACAGGAAAAGAGTGAAATCAGACTGATGAAGTAAAAATCACAGATTGTTTCACATGGATTATTTTAAATTAAAAATAGTGTAAATTCAAGCTTTGCAAAAAATGAATTTTGACAATATATACTATACAATTGCTTCTTATGCACTCTTTAAATAGGATAATAACCCTTTATGATCTGTTAGACCATGGTTCGATCACAGCAAATTTGCTAAATCTCTTTTCACAGGAAGCTGTCATGACATCCTTAGTGCTCAAGAAGTTTTTTCCTGCTATTG
>NW_013952595.1:272495-277171 GCF_001266775.1 Austrofundulus limnaeus
TGTGTGTGTGTGTGTGTGTGTGTGTGTGTGTGTGTAGCTAACTCCATTTATTGCCATATACTGTATGTATAATAGCTCTGAAGCTATTCTTGTATATTAGCTCAGGCACTACTGTGAAAGCTAAAAGGCTAAAGCTGAAGTTCCCCTTCCATGAAGCAGCTCTGTTGTCCTCCATCCATATTTTCAGTTACAGGCTGAGTCATTTCTACATTCTCCTCTCTTTCAATACGCTCTGGTTTCATTTAAAAAGGCTTCATGTTCAGTATTGTCCAAAATTTACCTTCAAGTTGGMTAGAGCTCACACCAGAGCATCCGGTAAACTTTCATTTACTCAGAATACTTTGTGGTGTAAATAACAAGGCAATGTTCATGTGACAATATATATTTTTAAGTTCATAAAAACTAAACAGCCTACAGTATTTTATATACAGTAATTGAAGCAAATGTTTATCAAATAATGTCTAATGTTACAACTATCAGAGATCCYTTTAACTAGTATTTTACCATTTTTTGCCGAGGTTTTGTTACTTTTAGCAATTAGCTTGCATGCTACTACTTTAAGCTAGTGGGTTTGATACTTTTTGCCAACTTTTTGCTTTCAGTAAGCATTATGCTACATTTAGCTTGTGCTGCATTTAGGGTTTTTCAGCAACTTTCAGAAAAGTCATTCTGAACTCATCACASTCTTCCTGTGTGACAGTGTGTGAAATTGACTTGTGGTATGTGCTGTTGATTGGGTACAAACCTCAGCAGGTAATTAGGCTGTTTTCCCAGGGTTCCTTTTTTTCTTCAAACCAAGCTTTTTTTTCAACAATGATGCAGAGATTTTCTTTGTAATCAGGAAGCTTGTTGYTGCTGTGGGATTGTTGGGGCCGAAACGGGAAAAGGGCTGAGGAATAGACGAAACACAGCTCCTATCTTAGGGCTGCAGAGCTKTTTCATGTCTTTGTGAGCTAATCAGCCCCATTCATGGCTTTCTGCTGGCATGCAGCCAACATGTTCCATTGATTTACATCTCCACCCTTGTCTTTTATTTTCTGTTACATAATGTGAGCACAGTTGGATCCTATTGTTATTTAGAAATAAAACTAAACTCCTTTTAATTTAGTTTTATTTTGTTATTTTCTTTTAGTAAGACATACTCCCACAGCAGGTTTTACTTTTGTGGTTTTCATTCCACCCATTTGAGAGCCACACAACAAATTAGCTCGTCAGCTAATTGGGAAGCGAGATGTTTGGTTGAGCGTTGTTTAATAATTACCTCTTAAATAATCAGAATTTGAAGCTATTTTGTTTGGACTACATTTTAGGTCTGATTTATTGTGCTGGGAAATGAAAGACCAACCGGCTGACAAGTACATTGTCATTATTTGTTTATTGATCTATTTTCCTTTTTCCACAAGTCATTTTCTGTAAACACAGCTCGCCATGTTAGTCACAAATGCTGGTTAAAGCTCTATCATGCAAAGAAGAAAGAAGCCATATGTGAGCAGTCCATTTGCATTTTGGTAATTTGTTTTTCGTTTTAAAAACAGATACTGAAAAACAAAAAAACGTATAGTTATTCTTTTTTTTCCCAATTTAGATTATAAAACAAAACAACTGTCCTTCTCTTTATTTTTGTCAAACATGAAGTTTATCACAGCTGTCATTGCAACTCAATGCAGTCCAGAAAAGGCCTACAGGACATTTGGGATGGCATCTTGCAATAAGAACCAAACAAAAACGTGAGAGAGAATAAATTAGCAGCTACGCTACACAATACTGTACGGTAAACAGGGTTCCCACAGGTCCTTGAAAGTTTGTGAATTTGAAAAAATGATTTCAAGGCCCTGGAAAGTTTGTGAAAACAGCCAAACATTACACTTGTCCTTGAAAGTCCTTGAATGTTTTTTTGGGGATTGAAGTTCTCTATTCACACAACTGATTTTCATCATCCAAAAAAAAAAATTAATAATAATAATAAAATAAAATAAAAACCATCCATTTGTTGCGGTGGATAACTCAGGATTACGGTAAACCGACGTGGCTTTCAACAAATAACGTGAGCCATAGTCATAGTTTTATCCAATCAGAGCAGAGTAGGGCAGGTCGTTCTTTCTGAGCCCAGCACCACAACTTCTCCTGTTCTCACCGAGCATCTGGACGTGTTCACATCTTGTCCTCCCAAACTGAGCTGCTGAACCTCTAATATAATTACACGTCCATGTATTGTGGATATGAATGTAGGGTATACATTTAATCCACTTTCTTTTATTGATTCTGACTCAGCAACTTCTATATTGTTCAATTTTTCATTGAATTACATGATATTAAACCTGTTTATTGGTAACATTCTGCCGTAGCAGTAGGTAATTGCCGTTGCGCATGGTTCTTGAATTTGAGGAAATTGGTACTGGAAAGTCCTTGAAGGGTCCTTGAATTTGATGTTGACCAAGGTGTGGGAACCCTGGGTAAAATGTTAGAAGGCGGACCCTGGGCACGGGGCGTGCAGCACTGCTTTAAGCTAGTGGGTTTGATACTTTTTGCCAACTTTTTGCTTTCAGTAAGCATTATGCTACATTTAGTTTGTGCTGCATTTAGGGTTTTTCAGCAACTTTCAGAAAAGTCATTCTGAACTCATCACACTCTTCCTGTGTGACAGTGTGTGAAATTGACTTGTAATTCTTTTATATGGAGCGGAAATTCTGTTAATAATTAAGTTACAAAATTAGTAAATTATATTCTTAATAATTTAGCTTTAAAACTCACAAAAAAGCACAAGAGAGAGAAAAAAATAGGTGTTCCTTACTGTGCTGKATTTCTGCAATATTTTAGGGATTACCGCAAACGACTAGGTTTTMTGAAAAAATCTGCAAAAGACTGAGTCCGCAAACTGTGAAACGCAACTTTTTAGCGAACTTCACTGCATAAGTGTACAATGCTAAAGCCTGCATCTCTGATGGTGTAGGGGTGCATTAGTGCCTACATTTTTAGTTTTCATTTTCTGTGTGAGGAAATAAAGGTTTTAATGGACCATGTTGAATGTAAGCTTTTAGAGGAGTACTGCTTAGTTTTTGCCTTGAACATTAAAACTGCATGCATTAAGATGCAGGAGAAAATACAGAACATTTCTTCCTGTAGGTGTAAACATTTAGGTGTGCTTAAACTGTCATGATGTGTGATGTGAATGGTGTTAATGTATGTTCACACTTGTTTTTACATGGAGCCGAAACACTGAAGTCCAACCTAATATATTTCACTAAAGATCATCATCGCCTCCGCTCAGTCCTTGCCTGTGACTCACGATGACGCAGCGAGGAAACTTGTTTTAACACGACGGAGTGTAAAAAGAGATGTGATTTTCCTCTGATTGTCTCGTGTCATCCCTCAGGATAGTATGGCCATGACGGGAGGGACGGCAGCTGCCCTTCCCATGAGCAACCACACCCGGGAGAGGGTGACCGTGGCCAAGCTGACGCTGGAGAACTTCTACAGCACGTTGCTCACGCAGCACGAGGAGCGCGAGATGAGGTGCGCCTGCTGTCTTTTGTTTGTCACAGCGCAGACACATGTAGTTCAGTGGTAATCAATCATACGACAGATACAGACCTACCACACCAAATTTGAGCTCAGCATCTGTAAAATTGATTGAGTTGTAGTCATTTTTGTGTTGCTAATGTCGATTAGCTGCAGCAGCCATCTAGAATGGGACTGACTCCAAAACTATTTTCCATGACTTTCAATAAAACCAGTCTGGTGGTTTCATGAGATATTTTGATAACAGTCAAACACACAAACAAGCCAAAACAACAGTGTTTACTTCTCACACACGAGACAGATTTGATCCCCTAATAACTACAGCTGTTGTTTAAGGCCTCGGGTTTCATTAGTTAACACACAAACACGAGGGAGCGGTCCGGAGTCGCCCCATCCGAGGTGTGAACAAAACAAAGTACAGTCACTTCTGTTCTCGTGTTCCCTGAGAGCCCATCTGTCGTCCCAGCAACACGGGCCAGAGCGTCCTGTAGGAGACACCTGAGTCACTGTTTACAACCAGTCAACCAGCACACCTTCTGGGTTAGGTCATCTCTGCTCTGCAGCTCCCGCCTCAAAGTTTCCTCTCATGGTTTTATTGTAAAAATTTTTTTTATTTCATCACAATGTTTCTCATTTCTAGGCAGAAGAAGCTTGAGAAAGCCATGGATGACGAAGGCTTACCAGACGAAGAGGTACAACGTTCATCTTTGTCTAGGCCACAATCTTTAATATGTTGCACAACATATAATACTTACTCAGTCGCACGACTCGGTCCATTTCTCTTGTAGAAGGTGATGCGGCGCTCGCAGCACGCTCGTAAGGAGACGGAGTTCCTGCGATTGAAGAGGACGCGGCTTGGCTTGGATGACTTTGAGTCTCTTAAAGTTATTGGCCGAGGAGCTTTCGGAGAGGTACATCAGCCTTACAATGGTTTGGCCCATTGAACCCCTGACATGAATCTCAAAGCTGGACCCCATCAAGCTTTGAGATTCTGAAAAGATACACAAACCTCTGACTTCTGATGACCTACAAAATTTTTATCAATGTCTTAAAAAGGACATTGGCCATCGGCTGCACAAACCACCAAATGTAGCACAAACGTTTGACACCAATTTTGTTTGATTCGGTTAAGTGGGGGGGGGGGGGGGGGGGGGGGG
>NW_013952595.1:277711-281792 GCF_001266775.1 Austrofundulus limnaeus
ACTTCACGCAGGTTTCTGCATCAAAAGAAGAATTAAAAAAAAAAAAACATTGGTCCAGCCTAGACATGATAAATGCACAGATCAGTTTTTCTCCATCATTTTTGGACAAGATGTTTCTAATTTTAGTGATTTTACTCAGGTAAATTGACAAACTTGTAAGGTGAGTACCTGATTGTATCCATCAGGCTTTATGGATAAAACAGAGTATTATCAGCATAATAATGAAATCATATTATTATGTTATCTATATTAACCTCAGGTCATGTTGCTCAGCCTTTCAGTGAACTAAAGAAAGAACAAAACTTCCCTCTGTGTCTCGATGTGTCCTTCAGGTTCGTTTGGTTCAGAAAAAAGACACTGGCCACATTTACGCCATGAAGATTTTGAGGAAAGCCGACATGYTGGAGAAGGAACAGGTAAGAGATCCGGACATTCACTCAGCTRCCGGTCCATTCCTTATCTGAGAGTCCCTTCTGTCCCACCACAGGTTGCTCACATTCGAGCAGAGAGGGACATCCTAGTGGAGGCGGACAGCGCCTGGGTGGTGAAGATGTTCTACAGCTTCCAGGACAAGAGGAACCTCTACCTCATTATGGAGTTCCTGCCTGGAGGTTCGCACCRATACAGAAACCCAAAACTTGCTTGGTTCTTGGTTAAATCTAGAGTTCTATCCTCTGGTTCCTGTTACCAGGTGACATGATGACGCTACTGATGAAGAAGGACACTCTGTCCGAAGAGGCCACGCAGTTCTACATCGCAGAGACTGTCCTGGCCATCGACTCCATCCACCAGCTGGGCTTCATCCACAGAGACATTAAACCAGACAACCTGCTGCTGGACTCCAAGGTGAGGAAACAAACTCACCACCCTCAGCAAAAAAATACATAAAATACAAGCAGTGGAACAATATCCCTGCTGATGTAGTAACTGATGATACATTATACGTGTTTTTTTCTTGCAGGGTCATGTGAAACTGTCAGATTTCGGCTTGTGTACGGGACTAAAAAAGGCTCATCGGACTGAGTTTTATAGGAATCTGACCCACAACCCACCCAGCGACTTCTGTGAGTCACAGTAATGGAACTAAATACAAATAAAAACCATATAATGAATGCTGCTTTTTAAAATATATATATTTTCTGCATCTTTCAGCATTTCAAAACATGAATTCTAAAAGGAAAGCAGAAACCTGGAAGAAGAACAGGAGACAGCTGGTATGGTTCCTTTCAGATGGTGGAAATAAAAAAGTGTTCATGTGCTGACTGCCACATGCAAACTAAAGATCTAAATGTTCAAATTAAACCAAAAACTTCCTGGTTCCTGCAGTAATTTCTGTAGCTCGGGGGTGTTGCTCATCATTTTCACGATTAAAACAAGTCTGAGCGTCACTTCCTGGTTTCCATGATTTTCATATGTCCAAACACAGAGACATTATCTAATGTTCTGCTTGACTCACAGGCGTACTCCACGGTGGGAACACCGGACTACATCGCTCCTGAGGTTTTCATGCAGACGGGCTACAACAAGCTGTGTGACTGGTGGTCTCTGGGTGTCATCATGTATGAAATGCTTATAGGTAAAAAAACAGCTTGTTATATTAGAGACAGACAGACATGAATAGGTGAAAATTTGTGTTGTGATAAAGACATGCAAACATATAGTTTGCATTTTGGAAACTTCGCTTTGTTTAGTGTAGTTGAATGAGTAATATACTGTATATATTATGTTATTGCTAAATTTAAGTTAGCTAAACCTTACAGTTTTAGCTGGCTTTTTTGGGAYATCTTGCAGTTAACTACACTTTTGTTGCTTTTAACTTTGAACTAGCCTCATGTCACCATTAGCTTTTAGCCACTCCTTGCTKTTTTTAGTTTTTAGCTAMTTTTTTGCTACTTTAGCTTCTAGCTACACTCAAAAAACAGATGTAGTGGATTTAGTTAGAAAAAATACATCAACTGGTTCCACTCAACTGTATTTGAGTTAAGGTAATTTAATTACTTTACATTTACTTAAAGTTAATTTAAAGTACTTTATATTTACTTAAAGTAAATGTAAAGTAAAGGTAACACAAATGTAAATAAAAAAGTAAATTTGTTACCTTTATGCAATCCAGTTGAGTGGAACCAGTTGACATAATTTTTTTTTGTTAAATCTACTAAATCTGTTTTTGGCGTGTAGTCTTATGTTGCTTTATAAATTTTTTTACATTTAGCTTTTAGCTAGCCTTTTGTTACTTTTGTCTTTTGGCTAGTGTTTTGATTCTTTTAGCTTTACYAACTTAGCTTTCAGCTTCTTCAGTAAACTTCAGCAGACGTTCAGCACTCAGCATCCATCTCTAGCTACATTACAAAAGTGTCCTGACTCAAAACAGCACAATCAGAAAACAGATATACATAAAAAAAACCACATAAAATGTCATTACAAAATTAAAACTAATAAAAAATGATAAGCTACTCAGTTAGTTTGTGCAGCAGGAAACACAAATCATYAATCCATTCAGATGTTTGACTATTTAAAACTGAGCTCCTTCAAATTCAGCAGGGTTTTGGAGCTAACTCAACAAATGAGGGTCAGAATAATTGTTATACATTACATGTCCCCTTTCCCCCCTAACTCAGTAAGAGCACTTCAGAAGGAATAAGTCAAGTAAATGATCACAGTAAACTTCTGGACTTTTATGGAGGAAGTAGATATGAATGTAAAAAACAATAATATATTTATAATTGAGGGTACACCCGTGGCCTAATCTGTGAAAGGACAAGATGAGATGAGAAYGAGGAGGAGGAGCCCACTGTCATATTTTTGAAAAGTGCAGAAAATGCACGACAAATGTCCCTATAAATCCAATCCCTGACCTTACTWCATAAAATTAACCAGTAATCTAGATCCCTAATACTAACCACGGACCCCAACCCAAAGACCCCAAAGACCCTATGTGGCCCCAACMCATAAAATTCCCGTGTGTCAATAACTGACGCAAGGTGTTACCCGACACGTCAAAACGGGTGTGATGAGTTGGGAGTGAGAATGTGTTAGATGTTCAGAGCTAATAAAGTGCCAGAGAAGGCCTAAATACAACATAATACATCACAGCATCATCAGCATAGAGGGTGACAGTAACCTTTAAAACTCCATAATCAAACATCTTGACAGACAAAACAAAGAATGACCAAAAATGGATACTTTTCAAACAGTGGGCTCTAAYAGTTCAATGCACATAAGAGCTTGCAAGTTGAGGTGTTTCATATTGATGGATCTTTTTTCAGTATATACTGTATGTTTGTTGGATTCTGCAGGTTACCCACCTTTCTGTTCGGAGACGCCACAGGAGACGTACAGAAAGGTCATGAACTGGAAGGAAACTCTTGTCTTCCCACCTGAAGTTCCCATCTCAGAGAAGGCSAAAGATTTGATTTTAAGGTTTGGAATAGTCTTGTTTTAGTCGATCGGACTCTGAGATTGCATGCTTCTTCTTTTACTTCAAATCAGTGAATGTTTTCTAAAGACTTTTTGCCTGTAAATTCAAGGTACTGCACYGATGCCGAGAACAGGATTGGAGCAGTGAGTGTGGATGAGATCAAGAGTCATCAGTTCTTTGAGTCCGTGGACTGGGAGCACATCAGGTTTRAGAATCAGAGAACCTTTGTTTCTGTAGAACATTCTGTCAAACACAAACAATGTTGACATTTCCTGTTTAAATGCACAGGGAGCGACCGGCAGCCATTTCTATTGAGATCAAAAGTATCGATGACACGTCAAACTTTGATGACTTCCCTGAATCAGACATCCTTCAACCAGGTATGTACCGGTATTGAGTATTTGAGTATTTATTATTGAGTATTTAAGTACCTCTGATTGTAAAACTTAGTTAGGTTCAGAGGTACACAGGTTATTCAGGACATCATTGAATTGACTTTTTGTTTTTGTAACTTTTAGACTTCTTGAAATATCTGGGGGTGATGGTAGGATTACTGGTCAGAAACTAATGAGAATTTTTTCAATATCGTTTTCATATTTTTCTCATAGAAATTATTAGACAACTTCTAATTCTTAAAACRACTTTAAAATGTACTTCTGTATA
>NW_013952595.1:282344-289679 GCF_001266775.1 Austrofundulus limnaeus
ATATCAGCCTTTTTAAATTTCTTGCAGTTAAATTTAGCCTTTAGCATTTTTGTCACTAATACTAAATTTTTAACTTCGCTGTTGGCAAATATAATTTTTTCTTCCATGTGTTTTTAGGCACATCTCTCGTTCTTCAATCTTTATGCTACTTCAACAGTTTATATATCAAAAATRTTCAGCTCCTTCASAACATTCCAGCTAATTTAACTTTAAGCAGCTGTTTTGCTAAACCTGTCTTTTAGCTATCCTTTTGCTAATTTAACTTAGCTGTCATTTTTGCTAGTTTTAACCTTTAAATTTAGTTTTAAGCTTTGTTTTGCTCATTTTAGCTTGTAACGGTTTTTGCCCATTTTTTTTAGCTAGTGTTCATTTAAGTTAACTTTTGTTTTTTAATTTTAGCTTTTCTTCTGATTGTTTTACCTTTAACAGTTAAGMTTTTCAGTAAATTTTGGCAGCATTTTATTGTATTAAAAAAAAAAAACAGCAGTTTATCTAGTTTTGTGTAGCTTGTGGGAACTAATTTGTTATTACTTCTGTCTTGTAAGCAGCCAACTCGACGGAGCCAGACTTCAAATCAAAGGACTGGGTCTTCCTGAACTACACCTACAAACGCTTCGAGGGTCTGACTCAGCGAGGCACCATCCCCACGTACATGAAGGCAGGGAAGGCCTGACGCCCTCAGAGTGCAGTGGAGAAAAGACACAGACGTTTCCGGACACAGGGTCGGGCAGTGGAGCCCCCGCTGGTGCTGAAGGCTGAGCCGTCGGCCTCTCAGTCTAACCCTCATCACCGAGTTATTTAGGTCTGCTCAGCCACCGCAGGAATGCCACGAGCTTGGAAATTAAGGAGCATTACCACATTACCTCGGTTGTTTGCATCATTTGTGCCGTCTCTTAGCCATAGCTCTCAGGCCAGCACTCTAATTAGGACACTAAATCAACATATCTGCATGTTCAGCAGCTTTATTGCTTCTGGATATTTTTTATTTTCTTAAACAGCTGGATAAAGGCTTGAATCACCGCTTTGACAACCTCGCGTTGCTAGTTGTCTGACTGGTGTCTAAATTAGCTCTAACGCTGACTGAGTTCTGTTTAGTGTTTGTTGCTGTGAGGAAAGTTCCAGCATGATTTCAACATTTCTTAGACAAGAGTTTTATTTATGTATATTTGAGTTTGTTTAAATTAACCCAGCAGTTCATTTGAAGATCRTTTTATAAATCTTTACACAACTGTCACGTTTATTTTATGTGGATATTTATGTAAAATGCTGTGGCTATTTGCAAGTGCAGATAGCATCAGCAGCTTGGGGCACTTCCTGTAGGAATTTCAGAACCTTACTTCTGGAATAACAGTGTCATGCAAAACTGATAGCGATGTAGAGATCTAGGAATCAAAGAAATTAGCCATTAGCTCACAAATATTGGCTGAATTCAACTCTATAAGTTTTAAGGTGATTCCTTAACGTGTCGTTTATCACTAATGGTGAAAACTGTTTTAAAGAATCAACAACCAAAGCTACATTACCGCTTTGGTTTGTTTTGTGGGCAAAATGTTAGCAAAGGCTAATAACTTAGCTTAAATTAAATTTATAGCTAACACCATAAAATTACAAACCATATTTGACACATTTCTATTGTTGTCGTTATTACTCAATTTTTAAAAATCAGTTCCATATTTGTTTTTGCATCATCAGGTCAAAGTTTGTAGCTCTTAGGGTTAGCATGCCAACATGTTAAACTTAGCCCTTGTACACTAAAAAAGGGAAACTATTTAAGACCTGTAAAAAAAAGTACTTAAATCATGCTGGAAACCTTCTTCCTGGTGGTAAAGTGTGTTTGTTAAACTAAAGTGGGGTAACTTCCTTTCTCACAGTTGCCAAGAATCAAAACAGTTTAGCCTGTGCTTCACACCCGTTAGCATTGCCAAACACATATTTTTTTGAGTGTCTTTTTTTAAAAGCAGTTTGTTTGCTGTGATTYACAATTTTAATTCAGATTAGCCCAATTCTCCCTTTTTAAGTGAACAAAAAAAAGCAAAAGTGCCTTTTTTAAGCAGCTCATAAACTTTGAGGCAGATGTATAGCTTAGCAAAGATTAAATAGGAAGCTTTCAGTAGGTAGATTAGTATTAAACTGATTGAAAGAAGAGAAACAAAAGACCCATTTATCAGATAGATTTAGTGTGGAGTTATAAAGCTTGTGCGAAGTGATAAAAGTTGTGAAACTGTAGAAAGGTTTTTAATAGATTAGATAATAAAACAGGAAGCTTT
Source organism: Austrofundulus limnaeus (assembly GCF_001266775.1). Classification (NCBI taxonomy): domain Eukaryota; kingdom Metazoa; phylum Chordata; class Actinopteri; order Cyprinodontiformes; family Rivulidae; genus Austrofundulus; species Austrofundulus limnaeus. The sequence continues at coordinate 284,612 of NW_013952595.1, forward strand.
TAACAACAAACGGTTCACAAACGTCTGTGGCCATAAAGATAAGTTAGACGAGAAGAAGCCTGATAAGAATAAGATGTTGGATCTACATATTTTTAATTTAATGTCCAGCATGGACGTGTTCATTCTTGGTTTCTTTCTGACCAACGCAAAAAGAAGAGTTAGTCCATAAACCCAACCTGTAAAAGCCTTTTTTTCTCCATGTCTGCTCAGTTGGCTGTAAAGACTTACCAAAGACCCGAAACCGAACACTAACTCAGATGTAGCTGCCGCTTCCTGCACTTAACGTGAAACTACCTGTTGAAAATAGCAAACTTTTAATGAGAACTAATGCGATTATTTACAGTTTCTGTTTGTTATGCTTGTGAGAACATGAGCGTGGATGTTTTTTAATTGGGTTGTACATTAGGGGTGTGGCAGGATTTATGCCAAACCATCACTGTTACCAACGTTTGGCCCGGTACGCTGAGAGGCTCGCGCTACATTTACTAGCATGTTGCTAACGGCTACGATGCAGAAGCAGAAGGAAGATATGATTTAAAATTTTACATTAAACAAAGCATGTGTGATTCTGAAAAACTCACAGAGGCTTAAATAATTCTTTAACATGTGTATGGTTAGTTTTTTTGAGTTTTACATTTCAAAATTTAAAAATAAAATAATTATACATGGGGTGTTTTTTTAAAGAAAAATTAGAAAAACAACTGCAGATAAAAAAGGCTATGCATTTTAAAGCAAAGACAACCTTTATATTATGGTAGTGCAACATTTGGGAACTTTTGGCAGAACCGGAACGTATGACCTGARCTCCTGGTGCATTACGTTTTCACTTAGTGCTTTAGAAGCGGCTGATTTCAGATTGTTTTTCCTTTTTCACAACGTTCTATWATCAGTGCAGAATAGTTTTTGAGCGCAGCCACTGTCAGTATCTTTAGGAATAGTTTGGTTTATTTAAGCAGTTTTAGCCACTATAGACTCTTCTTCTTTGTCGACGTTCATTTCCAGTATCGCTACAAAATAAAACTACAACCGTACATTTTATTATAAAAATTGATTATAAAAATCAAGCACTGGATTTTTATTTAGTTTGATTTTACATTTAGGTTTTAAAAATAGAAAAACAAAAATAATTTTAAAAACAACACGATTTTCTTCTTGCAATTTTATTTTGAAACAGAAAAAGCAAAGAATGTACCATGCACTTGTTTTTTCTGTTTGTGTCAAATCAGCAGAGTTTTATGGTTGTAAACAACAAAAAGTGCATATACGGCAAGCAGTTACCTTATATAATCTATGCTTTCAAACGTGTGGATTATTTTTTCAGTATTCTTGATATCAAGCGTGATTTTCCATAGAAGCCCTCAGCTGGCTGACAAACGAGCGCAAGTGTTTCACATTGTGTTTATTTTTGTTTTTTTCCATGTTTTCTGACCTTAAGTTAGACAGATAATTTTTGGAGGAATTTATCAATATTTTTGTTTGACTTCAGTTCTGAACGTTACTGTTTACTGTTGAGTTTGGATGAAAAAACAAGTAGAATAGGATTTTTTTTTATGAAATTACCAAATTGTCGAGTCGTGTCTTGATGTACGTAACCTTAGAGCCTCTACATTGGCGAGTTTAATTTTCCTTCTGCTTCTGGGAGATTTACTGTCTGTGAACAAACAACAACATAAAATAACATTCCTGATGTGCCGAATCGTGACCTTTACACCAGACCGTGGTTTGAGGTGAACCGTTACGCCCCTTTTGTACYTCCTTAAACCGGAGAAAAATGAGGACGTCGCCACAGTTCGGGTGTAGCCATCAGGAATCCTGTGTTAGACTGTGGTGCTACAATGGATGTAGAATATGAGTGGTCCAGTGGATCAGTTCACTATTATACTCATTTATCATTCTGAGCTGCACTCGTTTGTCTGGAAATCTATTACAAAAATAATGTGCTCACCGAGTTTAACTAATGAGGGTTTTAGCAGCAGATGTGTGTATATTTTGTTATTTATGCTACTTGTATTTTTTAATGTGTAAACTGGCTTTTTGCTAATGTTATTTAAATTAGCCGTGTTTTATGTGAATTGACTTGCCTAAAGTTGGAAGGAGTGTGCCTACTGGCCCATACGGCGTCACAACTCCGTAAGAAAGGACATCTTTCAGATCTTGTTGCGTCGCTGTGGTTCTGAATTCTGGTGTCTTCCACTTTCTACAGGACCTGTTTGTTAGGATGTCTGTTCAAAACTACTGTTTACTCACTGACAAAAAGAAGTTAAGCACAGGGTGGTGAAAATGAAACAACAGAGTGTCGAAAAATTGGGAAAAATTGAGTGTTATCTTGTTAAAATAATCGTAAAATCAGGGTAAGTAAGGAATAAAGAAAATGTTAGTTTCTCACTGGCTGGTGACTCAAAATTGGGACTGGCTATTTTTATTTTTATTTTTTTGCAACCTCGGAGCCATGTGCTAATGTTTTGATCGGCCAATTTTTAAAATCATGACCCGTGTTTTTGTGTCCATGGCTCACAAAAGTGTATTTTTGGCCACGCACATTATTTTGTTGTCTAGCTCCACCCACATCTTTCCCACCTTGGCTACCCACCTCAAAGTTCATGATTAAATCTACTGGAGTAGACGTTTAAAATGAAGGAAGATAGATTAGGACCTGTTATTTTTTTATGATGTTTTATTAATGGACCTCCCGTTCACTGTATTGTTTCCTGTTCTTTTCAATGGCAACCCCTTCTGTTATTCACTTTTAAACAGGTCCCTGTACTTTGTCTTTTTATTTATTTTTTGTCAAGTTTATTGTGACTTGAGCAGAAGAGTGCACTCACATGAAATCTCAAATAAATGGCTCGGCCACAAGAYTACATTTTTTGGCGTTTTGAGTTACCATATCGACGTAATGTGTCAAAAATGAACCCCTAAAATCTATAGAATTATATTGAGAATTCTTCAAATCCTATTAAAACTACTATTTTTAAAGTATCACATGAAACACTGGATGGATTTTTTAAAACTTTGACARAAAAATCATTGGAAGTTTCTCTACGACTGTTTGGTGGTTTTCTTCAACCCAATTAAAAATGGCTACCATAGATACAGCAAATCTAGTTAAAATTGGTTATATTTAGAGACTGAGCTAAACTTTTAGYCTAAAGTTACACTCCTACTGTTACMATTCCCAAAATTMTTCTAAATTCAAAATGTCCTCCACAACTGATACAAACATGTCTACAACTCAATAGTTGCCCATTCGCAGCCCATTGAGATGCTACATTAACGAGCCTGTAACATGAATATCCTTCAAATACAAGAAGTCAAAGAATACATCTTTATATTTAAGAAACTTTGCATAATACACATGTTTTTACGCATTTTGTCACATAACTGGCATGTTTTGTTTTGAGTTTGGCTCAGCCAAAATGAAACAGGAAGTGACATCAAAGGGAAAACYTCCTGGTTTTTGTTTGTTGAAACATTATCATTTGACTCCTCATCAGTTATCTAAAGAAATGTCAGACTCTTCTTTACAGACTGATGTTAATGTAGCAATGCTTTATTCACATGCAGCCATTCCTCTTTGAAATCATTTCCTTTTTCTGCACATGTAAATATCTCAACAACTGTTCAATACGTCATCARTGTCATCTTTACAAAAATCCATTAATATTAATTATAAAAATTTGATGTCACGGGCACTTTAAGGGATTTTGATGAGCTGTTGGTTGCTCTGGCAACTGCCTGATAACGCTCCATTTGTAATGTCACCTCTTGGAGCGTTTGCTGTTGGTTTTAGCAGCTAGCAAACTGAATAATTATAAAAAACCGTCCAAATCAGATCATAATTTTTATTTTTGTCAGTGAGTTTAGTTTAAAAACAAAAGCTAGGTAATTTCACTGTGATACCAATTTTTTTTGTATTTTTAACTGTAGAATAACTAAAGTAAGAATTAGTTCATCAGTCAAAGTTTGTGTTTAAAGTGATAAATACAACATAAAGTATATTCAACCATCCAATCTAAATCAGAATATATACTCARCTCTGGTTTCTGGTTTAAAATCTGGTTTTATGGAAAGCTGGAACAGAGGCTGACTCAGTTTTTAAAAGTAGATCACCCTGATGGTTGTCGGTACAGAGTAATAAAACAAACAAGAAACAAAAAAGTTTGATTTTTCTCTTTAAACACACAAAATGACTTGAAATTCACAACCGTGTCACTTTACCTAAAGGAACCTATATTATTGAAAGAGTACAGGAAATGTTTGATTATTTATCAAACAAATCATTTGTGACGGACCAAACCAGTTTACTGCCTGACTGCGAACAGTCTGAGTCTTCAGGCTCATCACTGGTAGTTACTGAAAAAATAAAAAGGGATAGGTGCTTGAAAATGTCTTCAACCAGATAAAAGAATTTGGGAACCACTTTGCCCCCACCCCGTTGAACTTAAAACGCCCTCCACGGTTCAGGAAATGTGAGGGGTTTGTTTTAACTGTGTCACGCTGTAGAAACTGGAAGGAAGTGTCCCTTAATGTTCAGTCATGTTGAGTTTTCTGTTCAGAGGCTCAGAAATAAYAAAATGAAACACTGAGAGGCAGGTGGCTCTTAAATATCAGTGTCCAAGTGACTTTATTTGTTGCACTCTGTTGTGGCAGGCAGGTCTGTTTGTGTCTGTTAGTAAAATATACATCATRAAAAAGAAGTTTTTGTTGATGCGTTCAACATTTTTTGTATTGAAAGTAKTTTGCTTTAAGTTGCAGCTCACCTGGCACACAGCATGGTAAAGTTTGAAACTCAGTGCTCAGAAATATGTGTTGGGGACGACTCTCAGCTACCATCACACTAAATCTGAACTCAATATCTGTAAAAAATAAATAAATAAAAAAGACTGAATCAAGCTGATCTCTTTAGGGCCACCATGTTGAATCAGGCTGAGGACAAAAGTTCAGAAGTTTTGTTAAAATATGTCTGTTGTTCATTAAATACTAACATAACAAACACATTTTTATTCCTTTCTTTATCAGGACTGTGTAAATACTTCCATTCTTACCATAACCCCTAAACCCCAAAATG
>NW_013952595.1:291100-295374 GCF_001266775.1 Austrofundulus limnaeus
CTCTCTCTCTCTCTCTCTCTCTCTCTCTCTCTCTCTCTCTCTCTACTATTCAGTACAAAGTGTATGATAACATAAAACACAAGTTTATTTGAATTATAAAATAACTTTACTGTCAAACTGTTAGGAGTTGTAATATGTCAGTTTGACCACTAGAGRGAGCTCTTTGTGTGAAAAATCTGTGTCCAGCTAAACTAATCCTYAGAGTTTACAATCAAATATCTGAAATGTTTTTGTCTTTATATGTGACCTAAACAAGTCTTCACACCTCGTGAACCTTTGCATATTTTGTCACATTATAGTCACACATTTTAAAGTATTTCAATGAGATTTTATCTGATTGTCCAACACAAAGAAGAAGAAAGAAAATAACCGTACCAAGACATCTGAGATCTCAAAAGGTTTTTCTTCCAGGTTTCTCCTGTTTTCAGCTAGAATCCATCCTCTCTTCGGCTCTGACCAGCTCCCCTGTCCCTGCTGAAGRCACGCCTCCCCACAGCATGATGCTGCCACCACCGTGCARCACAGTGAGGATGTGTTGAAGTTTTGCTGCCACAGCTGTGTCCCTACATGACATAATCTGCCAGCACGTCTTTTATCTTACTTCTTGCCMAGCTTGTTCGTTTAGGTGGAGGTCCACTTTAAAGTTTGTTGTAATGAGACAAAAACCTGCTACGGTGCTGTAGGTTTAGTTTTCTTTATTTAGTTTAAGTTTTACTTTGTGTCACTATTTGAACGTGAACGCGTCCTCATGCATCTGTCATCCCCACTCCACCACCACCATGTGAGGTCTRGTTAATCGGGTTTCTCTTAATCCCTTACCCCCGTTAACGAAGCAGGCTTCTGGTCGACATCAGGAAATCAGGTTACAGCAAACAGGTCGTGCCCTCACCTGAGGGAGGAAACAAGAAGTCTGCAGGTTAGATAGGGTGATATGTTTTAAACATCTAYTTAATTTGTGGCCATTAATAGACATCCTATAAATAAATAAATGTATATTCTATAACAAAATCAAACATGGGTCCATTATAAGCTGATTCGCAAAAGTTCATTACCACATTTCCAGGTTTTCAGGTGTTTCCTGTCCAACTTTCTCYGCGCACAAAAGGGTTAATGAGGCGGCCTGACGTCACGTGACCGCCGAGTTATATAATATATAGGTCAACACGTTTCACGTTGGCACGTGCAGCCTTCTTTCTTACGTAAAGTCTCGTGCAAAGGTCTCGAATCGAAGATCGTCGATCTCAGTGAAGACGTCTCACCGCGAGTCATTGTTTCCAGACCAGATTTACTCCATGATTCTCCATCACTTTTGACAGGAACATATTACAAAGTGAAATTACATTGCTTTTTAATTAAAGATATATATTTTATATAACAAAACCTGTTTCGGATCAAATGCATATTTTTAAATCTCTTCTTAATTGCTAAGATTTGACTGAACAGTTGAGTCTAAATGTGTGATTTTTAGTCATTTCTAATGAGTTCTTGATGTTTGTCAGTCAACTATTTGATTAAGTAAGTTTGACATGTAAAAGGTGCAGTAAGGCTGGGTATTTATTAATTTGTCCAATCAGTCAAACTTCTTTTTTTAAATGTTGGAACCGAACCTCTTTAGAACTGGACCTGAGATCATCTTTTAGTGCTGACTCAGCATTCACACTGTTTTTTTATTCACAACAAACCTTTCTTTGTGCTATTTTTAGATAATCAGATGAAAACATCCAGCTCATGCAGCAGATGGTGCAAGAACTTTGGGGTTTTCAAATTTGCATACTTTTCACAAATTATTTGACTTATTGAAGAAATAGTTTCCTCCTAAAACACAATAAAATGTTTTCACTTCCCTTCAAAATCACTGCTCTCTGAAATCTGCTTCAACATATTTTATTTTGTGTTCTTATGCTACTTTTACCTTTCACCTATTTTTTGCCCCTTTTAGCTACTTTTAGATTTCTAACAAGCCATTTGCCACTTTTAGCTTTTTTTGCTTTCAGCTATTATTTTGTTGCTTTTAGTAGCTACTTTTAGCTAACATTTTACAAGTGTTTTCATTTAACTAGCCTCTTATTAGTTCAGCTACCATTCCAGTATAGGTTTTAGAAATCCCTTTGCTTACTAATTTGGTTCTTTTAGCTAACATTTAGCTCTTTTTGGCCTTTAGCTACTTTAATTTTTTTCAACAAGCCTGCTACTTTTAGCTTTTAGCTACTTTTTTTCTTTCAGTTTTTAGCTACCATCAAGCTGTTAAAAAGCTTTTTGATGCTATTAGTTACCATTCTGCTACTTTTAGCTACTTCCATTTGGCTACTTTTTTATTTTAAAGTTCTTCTGCTAGTTTTTTTTATTATATTGGGGTGCTTTTAGATTTTAGCTGTTTAGCTTGAAGACTTTTGCTACTTGAAGCTGTTATCAAGCTTTTTGATKATTTTAGCTTCTGTTCTATTATTTTTAGCTATAATTTTGCTACTTTTAGCTTACAGACAAGGGAAAACAAGGGAAGACACAAGAGGAGCTTGTTCGCTTGCTCTTTTTGTTCAGTTCCTTTAAATTATTTTCAAAAACTCAATTCAAAAACAAAGTCTGATATTATTATTATTTTTTAAATTGCTTTCGTCAGTTTGAAGTTTTTTTTTTCTGGCAACAACCAAATGTGAACATCTCTTGGGGAAAAATAGTTTTCTGAAAATCAGAAGGAGTGAGACCTCTTTTCTGTCGCCGCTCTGATTGAAGAAAGAAAGCAGAGATCTTATTCAGGTCACTACAACACGGTGGGAGTCTGTTTGCATGAATGAAACATTTATTTACTAATGCTGACATGGGTTCACTGCAGAACATTTATTTATCTCACGTGACAGATCTGTGATGAAAACCACTTCACTMTATCAAAGCTCCTACAAAATAAAACTGCAGTTGTGTTTTATATAATGTCATTCAGAAGAATGTAACTATCGGTGTCTCTCTCACGTTTCTACCCCCACCCCCGCCACCTACAGGCTTTGTAAAAACACGAGGAGGAGAGTAAGGGAGAGAAGAAAAAAGTGAAGTCAATTATACAACACTGACTCCGGCCCTCCGTGCCTCCTCCTCTCCTACTACTCCAGCTGGAGGCTCAACATGCGCCGCGCCGCTCCGTAGCTTTCACTGGGAACACCGGTTCCGGTCCACAGGCATGTCGGCGGGAGGTTCTTCTGGTGGGACGGCGGACAAACCGGCAGGTAAGCGCCTCCGGACACACCTGTGTGCTACTTTTATTTGGTTGAGTTTCTTAAACACCGGTGTTGTAAACGACTTGGTAATCCGTTTGTCTGAAAAATGTCGTGAACTAGATTAAAAAAAAAAAGCTCATTTGCGACTTTTTTTAAATGACTTTTTCGCGTCTAAGTGAATGTTTATTGACAGTAAAACGAATCGACAACACAGCTAATCACTTCCTGCTTTTAGTATTGAACTCAATTTAGCTTTAWGTGAGAAACAAACTTATCAAATTAACTCAGAATGCACGCTTTAAAATCGCCGGCTGCCAGCTTACTGTGGTCGCGCGCGCTCTGCAGATACGGAGGACGTGCTCGTGCCCGCAAACACGTCATGGTAATCATAAAGACGACTCGCCTTTTCCAACTCTTTTATTTATTTATTTTTTATGGTTATCTATAACCATATTTTCCCAATCTGAWCTCTACCATGTCTTTCCCTAACTGTCGTCAAGCCGCCCCGGCCCCAGAGGCCAACCATACGTAGGAGCTCGCCTACGTCACGTGGTCCCGCGAGGCTTCTCCGCAGAAGTGGGTCAGTAGATCAGTGGAGCAGCGCTGCCTGCGCGGAGCAGCAGAGGGAGGCATACTGCTCCGCTCACACAGGAATGTCAGGCACGAACAACTTTTCAGCAACAGCGCGGGACCAATAATTTGCTCGTCTGTCAGCAAAATATCCCATCAACCACAGGGCGAATCATAATGAAGCTTGCAGGAAGACGTCACCAGATGTGCCTCTACAAATGATAAAGTGTTCACTCTGAGATGATCCACTCCATACGTTTTTTTTTGTCATTTAACCCGTGATACACGTTTTTTTCCTAATTCAACAATTCATCAAAAAGGTTCAGCTCATGCAAATAGTGCTGTGACATTTCAGCTACATACACTTTTTCAGCTATTTAGTTTTTATGTCATTTTTTTTCCTCATTGAAAATGAATGAAGTGTTTCTTTAACATCCCTAAAATCTTTCAAATCTTTACTGTATTTTAAATGTTTTTCCTAGTTACTTATAATAACTT
>NW_013952595.1:295460-308273 GCF_001266775.1 Austrofundulus limnaeus
GTGTGTGTGTGTGTGTGTGTGTGTGTTATATACTGTATATATGTTATATATAATAACCTAGTAACTTATTTTTTATTGTTACTGAAAAGCAGAAACTAAAATTAACACTACTTTTTATGCTTCTTTTAAATGATTTCTGTTCATTTCAGCTGTTGTTTTAACCAATTTTAGCTACGTTGTAGCTGCCTATTCTGCTCATTTTTAGCTAAATTCRGTTTTCTAATAATTTCAGCTTCTTACTGCTTAATTCAGCCAACATGCTCCTTTTGCATCTTTGTGCTAATGTCAGCTATTTTTCATTTCACATTCTTTCACAGCAGTGTTTGACAAATAGTTTTAAACTAATAAATGATAAAAATGTCACTCATTTAGCTAGCCATTAGCCTAGCCTGGACGAAGTATTTCGCATCTTTCTAACTAACGTCACAGCTGATAAAGTAACAATCTGGGGTGTCCTGATACCAGTACCAGTACTTTGGTTTGGGAACTTGCCAATACTGTACTGGTTCCAATTAGTTATTGTGTTTGTACGTAAACACTACGCAATGATTTTAGAAACATGTTCTTTTAAATTAAGAACATAATTAAGTCTGCTATCCTAATGCCYGTGTTTATTTTAAAATATCTTCCAACTACAGATGTTGTTTGGTTTTGTTAGCCCGACATCTCTTTCTCTTCATAAGCTGTGTCCAAATTCAAGGGCTGCGTCCTTCGAAGGCCAAATTTATCATCCGATTATGTCACTTTACTGTGCCGAAGGCTGTCCAAATTCGAAGACTCCTCAAATTACGATCCACAAATGCGTCCTCGTTTTTCCCCGATTTGAGGTATGGGTCTGGTGGATCCTTCTCAGCTCAGCCTATCCTAAAATGCATTGCGGGCCAACCAGAGATTTTTAATTTTAATTTTTTTGCTTGTAATGATGGACAAAGTGAGAGAAAAGAACTCTGTTTTAATTAAAATCTGGCAGTATAAAAATGTAAAGTTTAAAGTGGTTGTGTTGTTAATGCTTTATATGTCATTTGCACCGACACGTTTTTCATATTCTTGTCGGAAATCAGACTCGCTGGTATGGTGAATCCCTTACTTCTTCAAGTATTGCCTTTTGATCTCATTTTGTTATTTTATAATATTAATAAAACATTTATTGATATTTGATAACTTCTGTTTAGCGTTGTCTTTTTTTGCTAGGTGATAGGTCCTACGGTAATAAAGCCGAAGGCTAGACTGTCCAGTTTTACAGCCATTTTTTTCTGGTCTTCGTGGTCGACCCGGCCCACCTAGACCGGGTAGGCCAGGTCCTTTAAAGGATGCAGTTCCTGAATTTGGACACAGCCAAAGTCTCTCCTTCATGTCCTGGGTATTCCCTGGGGTCTCCTCCCAGTTGAACATACCTGAAGCACCTCTCTAGTAGGGTTGGTCAATATTGGTAAAAAAAAAAAGAATCACAATTAATTGTGGTATTTAACTAATAACGATTAATTTGACGATTAATCCCCTGGAGTACCTGGACACCTTTATGTCCTGGTCACATGACCAAAGTAGTGGGAAGGATTTGCTCTTCATAAAAATCTGTTCCAAATTGTGTCAAAATTACAGACTTCAAGCTACACATCAAGTTTTAAATTGTGTTGACAGATAAATAAATTACAGAGCTTTATTTTTAAAATGTTCATCATATTTGAAGCAGAGAGGAGCATTGAGCAGACTCTGCTTAATCGTATTAATCGTCAAGTGCCAAAAAGTAATCGATTATTGTTTTTCTGACGGTTAATTGCACACGATACGATTATACCCAACCCTACTCTCTAGGGAGGCATCCAGGAGGCATCCTTACCAAATAAATGACCTCATTTCCTCTGGATGTGGAGACTGTGAACTGCTCCCGTCAGAGCTGAACATCACCACCTTGGAAGTGGAAAAGGAAATGTCACCAAGCGTAAAAGTGGTATCGCTCCAAAGTGGCCTGTCTTTATCAGTACAAGTATATGAACCTGGGTATCAGGACACCTTTAGTAACTATAGACTGAGCCTTACTTCAAAGTTAAATGGATTATCCTTTAATACTTTATTAAAAAGACCACCCACATGCCCAACAGTAAAATGCTCTTTTGTTTTTGGACACTGCTCTAGTTTTCGTGTCCAAAGTAGGTAACTGTATTATCACATGATATTTTTGGTTCCTGGCTGTGTACCAGCTAAACCCAAACCAGGTCATTTATTGTTTACATTCGAATACTTCAAAGTTATTCAGGTGAAAGTAATTGAACACAGAAGTGTTTGTGTCAGGGGTATGTCTTGTCATGCTGTGTCTTAACAGCTTCTTGTGCCTCGCCATYACAGGGGTGGTGTTTGTGCTCGGGCGTCTCCGACACGGCCTCTTGTCACGTCCAGTTCTATAAGCTCAGGAGTGACTCAGACCTTCTGTACGCTTGCTCAAAACAGAGCGAGGTCCACTTCCTATGTGTTGTTTCAGACAGCTGGCAGGGGCTCGGGAACCTGTGGAAAATTTGCCGYAGAGGAAAGAAATGGTGAAAAAGCCGGTGGCGTGTGGGTGGTATGTTGTGCAGCATCAGCAGGGAGGGAGCTGTGGTGGGTGGAAGGGCACCCGCTTTCCTCGTCTGCGTCATTGATGACCCACTAAAGTCTTCTGGAGGGATTAAAAAATGATGTCAGTATCACTGAAATTCACTCGCTGGTTATGATTTTTAATGAGAATGAGTGGAGAGTTGGGTCTGTGTGACTGTTCAAACAGAATAATTTATTATGTTTAATAAGACAGACTAACACTGTGAACAAGTAGAAGATAACGTTCAAGTTATTTGAAAATGGAAAATGAAGAAATGTTGAAAGATGTTATTGCAACAATGATGACACTGTTTTTAAGATGGCAGGCCACAACTGGCCCAGTTGTAGTTTGGTTTATTTGGTCCGAATCTGCCAATGCCACAACTGGCCCAGTTGTAATTTGGTTTATTTGGTCCGAATCTGCCAATGCCACAACTGGCCCAGTTGTAGTTTGGTTTATTTGGTCCGAATCTGCCAATGCCACAACTGGCCCGGTTGTAGTTTGATTTATTTGGTCCGAATCCGCCAATGCCACAACTGGCCCGGTTGTAGTTTTTTTATTTGGTCCAAATCCGCCAATGCCACAACTGGCCCGGTTGTAGTTTGGTTTATTTGGTCCGAATCCGCCAATGCCACAACTGGCCCGGTTGTAGTTTGGTTTATTTGGTCTGAATCTGCTGATACTACAACTGGCCCGGTTGTAGTTTGGTTTATTTGGTCTGAATCTGCTGATACTACAACTGGCCCGGTTGTAGTTTGGTTTATGTGGTGCTTTTTACTAAGTTCCTTTGTGAATAAAATATAGATTTATGAATCATTACATTTTGTTTAATTTCCTACATTTTCCACATTTTACCAACTTTTTTGTAACTGCGGTATAATTTAGGTTTTTCTTTCTTTCATAGCTGTGGTATGAARATGGGGTGCTTCAGCATTTATGTCGCTCTTTAATTATCTATAAGAAATATAGGGTTATTATTAAAATAAAATTTGACTCTACCTCCTTTTCTTTTCATAAAATGTAATTCAGCAGCATGCGGGTCAGTCCTGGCCAGACAGACCCTTTTGAAGGTTTTCCTTCTCTTAAAGCTCCAGATTTTTGTCACTACATACATGTCACAATTTGAAGTATGCAGTCCTGAGGAAAAGTAGGTTAGTATTACAGCATTATATAAGCACGAGGTAAGAGGGCAGCCCCAGACCTCTTTCACTCTCACAAGCTTTTAAACTTTCAGTCAGCCAGAGGTTTGGCGCCATTTAATGGCAGCAATCAGACAGTGCATCAAAAATGTGCCTGGAAAAAGATGACTGTGTGTGTAGTCATCTTTTTCCACACGTGTGTGTGTGTGTGTGTGTGTGTGTGTGTGTGTGTGTGTGTGTGTGTGGATGCGGAGTAGGCAATTAGAAATTTAACACTGAAAGGGAAGAAAAAGTTGGCAGCTTTGCTTTTATAAGATGTTTTTTTCACTCCACTTTTTAACTTTTTTATTTTGAGGCATTTGTGTGTTTTTAATTGTTTAATGATTTTTGCCATAGTTTCAGCCATTTGTTGATCATTTCCTCCAACAACTGCGAAGAAAAGGATTTGAGCCATTTCAATATTCCAGTTAAATAAATTCAGAAAGACATAAAATGAGTAGTTTGAATTTTTCTATCGTTCATGCAAAGGCATTTAAAGTCATACCAGAGCTCTTTTATGAAGTCACAGATGGTTTAACTGTGATGTGTGAAATTTGTTTTAAATTTAACATTTTCAAAGCTTTACAAAGATTAAGGAAATTTAGTTTCTTTCTGCTTTTAATTAACTTTATTTTGGGCATTTTAGTAGTACTTCAATAAGTAAATTGTGTCAAACTTAAGGCCCGTGGGCCAAATGTGGCACACTGCAGCATWTATGTGGCCCACAAGAGCTTCAAAGAATGTCTCCCATGTTGATTATCATCATTCATGTTGATTATTTTACCCACAAAATGACAGCATCCCACCTCTAGATGGAGGTACGCAGGGTTCAAAAGTAGCCATCAGATGTCGAAATCCAACATGTAAAATCTCCATGTTGTGCATTTTTACTGGTTACTTTTGCTGCAGCCCAGTTTTACTGGGGAGTGGGAATTTCCCACATATAAGTCGTAAATTTAAACTTGAATTCCGCTCCAGTGGGAATTCCCTGTCGGAAAGTGGGAGAGTTCAATGTTCAAGATGGTAGCTACTTATCACAACTACTGTGAGTAAAACCATCCAAAAACCATTTTACTTTTAATAGTATTTCTGTATTACTTATTTCACATTTAGTCAGTCRTACACGTACTGTAGCGCTTTTCAGTGTTTACAAGAAGACGTGTTAAAACATTGTTTCTATGCAGGAAATACCATTTAGAGCTCAGTTTTTGTTTTTTAGCGGTGCTCAGCTTGTAGCAACGAGACGAGGAATGTGACATTTAGGCAAAGTTAAACAGTTATTTACACCTGGCCCTTTGAGGACCACAATAATGCTCATGTGGCCCTCAGTGAAAATGAGTTAAATAAATATTATGTTCCCTGGAGCTGCAGAAGAGTAAAATTTTCTTTGGTGAACAGAAGGGTTCTAATAAATTCATTGATTACTTCCTTCTAATCGTTGTTTTCACTTATCAGATCACGCTGTGAAGGAGGAGGATGAGGAGGAAGGGGAGGGGCCAAGCCAATCTAGGTCCTCGATGCCAGCTGTCGAGTTGCCAAGAAAACGCAAAGGGGTTGTGGAGGAGAGGTCAGACACTCATGTTCAGTAAGAGCGTGTGATTGTTCGCAAGGATAAACCAAACTGGTTTCACTTTACTCAGTTGTCCTCTCATAAATGTGATACTGAACCCTTTGTCCTAACAAAGATCCTAATGACCCACATTGTGTCTACCTGATCTTCCAGGCAGGGCCTCAGCTTCCAACTAGACGATGACCTCAGCAGGTACACCAAAACTGCAGCTCTACGTTGTCGTCCGGGAAAAATGCGGGCGCCAAAGTTAAATTATTTTGGTTTTGTTTGCAGATCTGAAGGCGAGGATCAGCAAGTCAAAATGAAATGCTTCAGGTGATTTTATATCAGACAGTTCATGATTCCAACTACACTCACTGAAAAAAAAACCCCGAAGTTAAGCACTGAGGCAGAGTTGTGGAAATAAAATCTAAACTGTGGAAATATCACTTGACTGTGTTGCAATGATTATAGTGTCAAACCAGATGTGGAAAGGTGTGGAACTCATTCAGTCCTGGATACAAAACAAGCATTCAGAGCAGAATAGAAGGCCTATCTTTTAGGCTATGTCCAGAACATAGTCGCCATGTTGGATTAAGATAGGTCCCCCTTCACCCATTACTTGCAGGGGTATTTCCTTTTCCCTGTTCTTTCTAAAATAGAAGTGTCCAGAGCCTTTTGACTCACCCTGTGGCCAATCAAGCCCTCAACTATTGCCCTTACAATCCAGCAGATGGGTTCTGGGTAAGAGTAGATGTTTCTTGGGGTACCTTGTGGTCTGGCTGACCACATGACACAGGCAGTCTACAGACATGTCTTGATGAGAGCTGTCTTGTTGAAAGACCATACCAGAGTACCATCTAAGGAAGGGTAAGACATTTGGAAACAGAATGTCACTGAAATAGAGTACCCTATGGCTGCCTTCATTAAGATCCCAGTTTGACTTTCCACAACATCAGCATGCTTGGTCCTTTCCCTTCAGCTCCACCATATACACTCGATCAGCTGTAGTGATGCCTAATAACTGATCCACAATGATATATTGATTAAATGATTAATGATTCATTTACAAAGCAAAATAAAACATCAATCCATATCATCATCATATGCATTGTGATAAAGCTGGTGATTTACACCCCTAATGCTTAACTGAGATTCATCACTGAATTTGACACAACACCACTTTTCATAGGTGCATTCTTCTCCTGTATGGCACCAAAGAAGCCATCTTTGTTCTGGTGGTCATAGCAACCGATGTACAGTATAGAGTGGTGAACCTATCCAGTTGATGCCAGATGTCATGATATGGTGCTGGATATCATGGGGTGTTGTATGGAGCGATGGTTCCCAAACTCTTCAGCTTTTGACCCACAAAATATCAGCAGCAGACACCTGTGCCTCCAAATATCTTTGTGTCAAATAAACATGGGCAAGATAACAATATTCATTATGGTACTTTTATCCATTTTTAAGTACAGTACATTAACCACACTCCATTGCAATAACTATAACAAAA
Organism: Austrofundulus limnaeus; assembly: GCF_001266775.1. NCBI lineage: Eukaryota > Metazoa > Chordata > Actinopteri > Cyprinodontiformes > Rivulidae > Austrofundulus > Austrofundulus limnaeus. The sequence continues at coordinate 302,273 of NW_013952595.1, forward strand.
ACGTTGGAAACCGCTGGTATAGAGTCTAAAAATGGGCAGGTGTAGCTGCACATATAATGGGGGGTCAATAATAATAATAATAATAATAATAATAATAATAATAATAATAATAATAATAATAATAATAATAATAATAATAATAATAATACATTTTATTTCAAGGCGCCTTTCAAAAACCCAAGGTCACCTTACAAAAGCACTTAAAAACAACAGTTAATAAGAACAAAGCAAAATTAAAAAGATCAGTAAAACAATATTAAAAATGAAATTACAGAGAGTATGCCATTTTGAACAGATGCGTTTTCAGTAGTGATTTGAAAGAGGAAAGAGAGTCCGTGTTCCTGATGATAGAAGGAAGGGAATTCCAGAGCCGAGGAGCACATCGGCTAATAGCTCTGTACCCCATGGTGACGAGATGTGGATCTAAGGGCACGAGAAGGAGAAGAGATGTGAAGGAGGTCACACAAATAAGGAGGGGCGAGGTTATGGATGCATTTAAATGTGAGAGTCAAAATTTTAAAATGTATTCTTGCTTCAATGGGCAACCAATGAAGTTGCGGCAGAGCCGGGGTGATGTGTTCTCTTGATGGAGTACAGGTTATGATCCGGGCTGCAGTGTTCTGGAGGAGTTTGAGTTTCTGTAGAGTTTTAATTTGGGAGACCAAAAAGAAGAGAGTTAGTTACAGTAATCGATTCTGGAAGTAATAAGGCAATGGACAAGTGTGGCAGCAGCATGAGGAGTGAGAAAAGGATGCAGTCGGTTGATATTGCGTAAATGAAAGTATGAAGACCATGTGATGGGATTGAAATGAAAGTGTACTATCAAGTATGACACCCAGACTCTTTACCTGAGGGGAAAAATTAACCTGAGATACGTCAATATTGATGGAAAAACTGAGATTTGGTTAAAGTGGATGCTGTGCCAACAAGTAAAGCTTCTGTTTTATTATTACTAAGTTTAAGATAATTGGAGGAAAACCATGATCTTATGTCTTTAAGACAGTCTGTAAAGGAGGAAGGTGGAAGAGATGAATTGGGTTTTGAGGAGATGTAGAGCTGGGTGTCKTCTGCATAACAATGGAAATTGATGTTGTATTTACGGAATAGGTGGCCAAATGGGAGCAAATAAATAATAAATAAAAGGGGCCCTAATACAGAACCCTGGGGCACACCTGCAACAATGGGAAACAAGCTCGAGGAATGGGATTTAGATTGAATAAACTGGGTACGGCCTGAGAGATATGAATTAAACCAAGCAAGTGGAATTTGACTGATACCAATGGATACTAATCTGTTGAGAAGGATATTGTGAGAAATGGTGTCAAATGCTGCACTGAGGTCAAAAAGAATGAGAATGGTAAGAAGAACAGAATCAGCTGCCATCAAAAGGGCATTGGTGATCCTTAATAAAGCTGTTTCAGTACTGTGATGGGGGTGGAAACCAGACTGGAATTGTTTGTAAAAATTATGTTTTTTAARGTGTGAATGAAGCTGGGAGGCAACAACTTTCTYAAGAATTTTTGAAATAAAAGGAAGATTAGATATTGGTCTTTGTGGGAACATTGTGGKAAGAGGGTCAAGCTGGCAGGTGGATGATTTTGTTTTTTGAATAATAGTTGTTACATCAGATATAGATGGAAGAGTGAAACTAGAAAATAAATGACAGGCGGCAGCGAGGAGAACAGGGGGTCAGATTCTGTGTAATCAGCACTTACAGGGTTAAGTTATTGGTGGATATTAGAAATTTTATCAATACAGAAGAGCATGATAGTGTTGCAAGTGTCAGTAGAGTACATGTGGGAGGAAAGGAATCTGGAGGTTTAGTAATTCTGGAAAACAGAGACTTAGAGTCACCTTCATTAGAACTAATTAAACCAGAGTAGTATGCAGATTTGGCCGAAACAATGCAGTCCTTATAAAACAAAATATGATTGTTATACATTTCTTTGTGTATAGTGAGTCCAGATTTTTTGAACAGGCATTCCAGTTGGCGTCCTTTGGCTTTGAGAAGACGCAGGTTGGGTGTAAACCACGGTGCTGAGCCGGAAAATGAGACAGTTCTTTGTTTGAGTGGAGCAAATGTATTAAGAAGGTTGTGGAGTTTAATGTTATAGTAAGGTATGAGTTCATCAGGGGTCGGGAGGCTGTGAATAGATGGAAGGTCATGCATAGCAGATGAAAAAATGACAGGATCAATATTATTAATTTTCCTAAATGTAATAACACGAGGCATGCATATTTTTGAAGCTGTTATGTTAATATCAAAGGAAATGAGTTTATGATCAGAAGGGGAAACAAATTGGCTTTGCAGTGAGCAGGGGTGACACCAGAACAACATATTGTTTGGAACACAAGATGAGAATCCTTTCTTGGTGTGATCCGTCTCAGCAAACCTTCACAATGCTTGTTGATTACCACACACACGTCCCACGCATACCTACATGTTCTAACATTGGGTTGTTATGGCATCTTTTGTGTCTGGTAACCTTTTCTTCAACATTTTGACTCTCAAATGCTTTGTAAACTGCCCACTCGTGCCCTTTGGTGCCAATTCTAGATGAACCAGTTCATTTCAAGTCCAGCCATTTACTGTACATACCCCTTACTAGTCTGCCCACRGACCAAACTGTAAACAAATTGAACCATTCTTTTTGGGCGTTTAATACCATTTTTGTCAAATGTACTTGCAGTTGGAACTTTTCTTATCGTTTTTGTTTAATTGTAGATCTCTTCCCTTCAAGTTAAGTCTGATAAACTGATGTATAAAAATGCCTGCAGGGTGCCTCACCGACAGATCGAAAAGCAGCGAAGAGACAAAATGAACAATCTCATCGACGAGCTGTCTGCCATGATTCCTGCCTGTCAGCCCATGCCTCGAAAACTTGACAAGCTCACCGTGCTACGGAAAGCTGTACAACATCTGAAAGCCCTCAAAAGTAACTCTGCTCTGTGTTTTTGAATGCAGTTAATGTTAATTTGCTCAGTGTAACCCCCTTTTGTTTGGGTTGGTTTCAGTTGGGACGAGCAGCGCCTTCACAGACACCACCCACAAGCCTTCCTTCCTGCCTCATGATGAACTTAGGAACCTTCTGCTCAGGGTAAAGGCTCATGGACAAACCTGACGAACCTGATTAGTCAAATTCAAGATTGTTTGTTGCCGTATTCTAACAGATACATTTGTCAGATCAAGACTAGACCACTGTTTCAGCCCATTTTTTTTGTCATATTTGTCCTGCTTTTTTATGATCCAGTCTGTCCAAGATTTCACACAGATATCCTCACATTTGTTTCTAAAATACTTTAAAACAGATAAGTTCACGGTCCAGGTCCTGTAGCCAACACTTCATTTTTTAGAGTGCATTAACAATCCTTTTCAGGATGAATTCTGGTTGTATTTTAATTTGTAATGTGTAACTTGTGCAACAATGTGCAACAAACTTTAAAGACCTTTACTTTTATATAAGTGCATACACTTGGTGATGATCACTTCTTTAAGTGCAGAACCCTAACCATAACTCATGTGCTGCTTCTACATTTTGGCTTCATTTTTGTTGACTGTTGTATAAAAATCCCCCTCTCCTGTGATCCATTATCTCCAAGTTTCTATAACTTTTCCATTTCCTCTTTCCACTCTTTATACTTTAAGTCACTCATATGTCTTTATGTTTTTGTTGGCAGGCTGCAGATGGCTTCCTATTAGTTGTAAGGTGTGACCGAGCAAAAATCCTCTTCATCTCTGAGTCTGTCTCCAAGATCCTCAACTTCAACCAGGTTTGTTCTCTAGATCTTATAAAAAAGATGTCAACAACTCCAAATATTTGGTTTTATTTGTCTAAAAGAGACAAATGGAGGGGGGGCACAGTGGCACAGTTTGTAGCCTTTCAGCGAGAAAGTTGTGGGACCCGATCCAGGCCTGGAGCCTGTCTAGGTGGTGTTTGCATGGGTTTTCTCCTCATCAAAAACATCCCCAGAGTGATGMTTTGACTCATTCACGTATGTTTGAGAAATCCTTGAATCTCCTATGGTACGCATGTAGAGCTGCCTAAACACTTGCTGGTACAGAGCTCCTGCCCCACAGACCACCCCTCCCCTCCTATACAGATTAAAGAAAGACTTAATCTAGGAAACTTTTTTTTTTTTGCAAAGTGGGAGCGTCAGAAATGCTAGGAGGTTCTTAAAGAGACAGGGGCAAATTTCAAGGTGTTTAGACAGGCTATGATGGAAAGTCAAATTTATTTTCATATAAACTGCATTTTCATAACAACTGAAGGTAACATACTATTTACTTGATTGTGGTATAGAATTTAACTGTGTGCCTGGAAAATACACAATACATATAATGATTGAAGATTAAACAGGTGTTTTCTGGTTTCCAGTTGGAGCTAACTGGGCAGAGTTTGTTCGATTTCATCCACCCCAAAGATATCAGCAAGGTGAAGGAGCAGCTTTCATCCTCAGAGATGTTTCCTCACCAACACCTCACTGATGCCTCAAGTAAGACTTCTAGAAAAAAAAATTAATCCAGCAAATTCAAATAAACACCCTGAGTTGCGGGCGACCTTCTTTGCACAGCTGGGGTCCAGGCCCAGGCAGAGGCCCCCCTCAGGCCATCCCTTTTGGCCAGTGGAGCTCGGCGATCCTTCTTCTGTCGTATGAAGCACAGCCGGGTCACAGGGAAACACGACGACAAGCACTCGCTGCCCCGTACCTCCAAGAAGAAAGGTGGGTGTTGGAGCTGCTTCCTCCTCTCCAGGTTAGAAATTGGGGAGGCTGTACATCTGTATGGGTCCACAGACTTCCCCCCTTTCAGGGCTACAGTTGTGTGAAGTGTGATGGAAACAGCTGATGCTCATCGGCTCCTACAGGAGCTTCTCTTTGTTCTGAACAGATCACATGATAGAGCTCCTTCAACCCCCAAACCAGTTTTTAGACATCAGACAACCCTTAGAGTTATAGAAATACTGCCAACATCTGTAAACCACAGTTTCTGCTTCAGGTCATTTCCCCCCTCAATTTATTGACAAATCTTTATTCAGCCTGAAAGACTTTTGAAAATTTTATTTATGTAGCTTCAAGTATAACACTGTAGTCGTAGCTGAAAGCCAATCCTAAAAAAATGCGGGATTGTAATTTTCCTCAAAGCATATTAAGTGGCCTTGACCAGTCCTTTTTGGCAACATACATCAGCTGTATGTTCACAGCGACAAAAATAAAACATAAAAAAGGCTCAATAATGTTCTGGGGCTGCTTTGTTGCATCTGCCACAGGATGTCTTAAAATAAAATCTCAAGACTATCAAGGCATTTTGGAGCAAAGTGTGCTGCTCAGCGTCAGAAAGCTTGGTCTCAGTCACAGGTCTTATGACTCAAAATACAGCCAAAAACACCAAAGGATGGTCAGAACAAACTTTGGACTGTTCTGAAGTGGCCTCCTGAGTTCTGATCTGTGGAAGGAGCCTTTCTGAGACAATCTGAGCAGTTTGTTCACGAAGAGAGGAACAAAATACCTGTAAATCTCAGAGAGAGTTACAAAAACCAAGAAGTTATCAAGTTGTTTCAGTGACATTTGTTATTTCTTTTACTAAAAAAAATCTAAAACAGATTTGTCCGTGTTTGTATACTTTTGATTTTTGATTATTATATGGTCAGATATGTTGTGATTGGGATGTGACACCACTTCCTGTCTTTATATAATCTGTTTGACATGAATGTTGTGAGAAATTAAGAACCGGTTAAATTTTTTATGGATGTTTTCCTATAATTTCAGCAACTTTTAAAAACCAAATATATTTCAAGAGGTGACTAAAAACTTTAAAGAGCTATTGGTATTAGATTGGTATTAGGAATACCATTTTGTTTTATAAATATTCAATTTAAGAACACAAAAATAAAACTTTTTTTCCCTACAAGATGACAGTTTAAAATGCATTGTAAAGCACAGGAAGTAGGTTAGTGGTATTTTACTTGGAGCAGAATGTTTAAGTTTATCCAACGTAATTAAT
>NW_013952595.1:309855-317298 GCF_001266775.1 Austrofundulus limnaeus
TTTGTGCTGATAAGCCTGAGTGGTCTGTTGACTGACCTTTGTATTTGTTCAAATAATTGGGCAGGTTACAATTTAAAACAATGTTGTCATAATCACGTCTTGTGATTATTTGACAGGAGTTTTACTTTTGAACTTTAAGTGCATTTTAATTTAGTTATAATGTAAATACAATAAAAATTAAACCAAGATTTAGAATAATTATCATTTTGATCCATACATTGGGAATGTCTGACTGGGCCTCGTGCCACTTTATGTTCAACAAATTGGGTCCAGAGGTCAAAAAGGTTAAGAACCCCTGCACTATAGTGTGTAGTTTTGAAGTTTTCAATGGTGTTTTGTTTCAGATGAATAAAAAAATGAGTGTTTTTCCTCCACACAGACTCGTACAGATACTGCACCCTCCACTGCACTGGATATATGCGGAGCTGGCCGAGCAGCCAGCTGGACCCGGAGGGGGATGCTGGGGACAAGGAGACCTCCAGCCTGAACTGCCTGGTGACGATGTGCCGCCTCCACCCTCACGTCTCCCCTCCACCACCCAGAGACGTCCACGTCAAAGCCACTCAGTTCGTTACTCGCTGTGCAATCGACGGCAAGTTCACTTTTGTAGATCAACAGTGAGTTTCCAGTTTCTCGCTCCGTCTGTTTCTGGTGTCGATGGTGGCTTTGCTCTGAATACACGGTTCAGCTGAGAAAGGAATGGCAGAGGCGGGTCGGGGTCAGGAGGCCTCGGCTTCTTTTTTTTCTTATCAAATCAGCTGTCAGTGGAGATAATCCTTTCTGTCTTTGCCATCTTTTCTCAGAAGAAGCTGTGCATCTCGATGGCATCACATGAGAATCTCTTCTCATTCTTTGGGAAGTAAATTTCACAATGCAAGTACTGTAAAGCGTTTGCCAAATGGGTTTTAAGTGTCTTTGAGTGTTCCACGAGAGGCTCTTGTATAGTCTTCACAATCCTGGGAGCGATAAGAAAAGAAAAATCCAAAAACAAAGGAACTAAACTTTGTCTTCACCCCGTCTTTTTCCCAGAGCCACGACAGTCATCGGTTATTTACCGCAGGAGGTTCTCGGCACATCGTGTTACGAGTACTTCCATCAGGATGACCTGCAGCACCTCGCGGGGAAACACAGGCAAGGTGATGGAGCAAAGCCTCTGAAGACAGAAAAATGTCTTTACATCAAATTGTTGAACTTAACCAATCTCTCCACAGTGCTTAGAAGCAAAGAGAAGGTTGAGACACAGCGCTACAAGTTCAAAACGAAGCACGGCTCCTACGTTTCGCTTCAGAGTCAGTGGTTTAGTTTCACAAATCCATGGACCAAAGAAGTTGAGTTCATTGTGTCTTTAAACAGGGTTATCTTGTAAGTATCTGTCTCACAGACACTCCATTTTCACTTAATACACCCCCTGGCAAAAAGCATGGATTCACCAGTCTTGGATGAGCACTCATTCAGGCATTTCATTATTTAAAACAAACAGATCAAAAATATGATACAATAATAAGATCATTCCAAAGTGCAACTTGTTGGCTTTCAGGAACACTCAAAGAAATGAAGAGAAAACATTGTGGAAGTCAGTGAATGTTACTTTTATTGACCAAGCACAGGGAAAAAATATATGGAATCACTCAATTCTGAGGAAAAAAGTATGGAATCATGAAAAACAGAAAAGCAAAAGACCATCAAAATACATCACTAGTATTTAGTTGCACCACTTTTGGCTTTTATAACGGCTTGCAGTCTCTGAGGCATGGACTTGATGAGTGACAAACAGTATTCTTCATTAGTTTGGTGCCAACTCTCTTTGATAGCAGTTGCCAGATCAGCTTTGCAGGTCGGAGCCTTCTTGTGGACCATTTTTTTCAATTCCCGCTACAGGTTTTCAATTGGGTTGAGATCTGGACTGTTTGCAGGTCATGACATCGACTGAATGTGTCTTTCTCCAAGGAATGCCTTCACTGTTTTTGTCCTATGGCACGATGCATTTTCATGTTGGAAAATTATTTCATCACCTTCAAACATCTGTTCAAGTGAAGGGATGAGAAAACTGTCCAAAATGTCAATGTAAACTTGTGCATTGATAGAAGAAGTAACCACAGTCATCTCCCCTGTGCCCTTGCCTGACATGCAGCCCCATATCATCAAGGACTGTGGAAATTTGGTTGTTTTCTTCAGGCAGTCGCTTCATAAATCTCACTGGAACGGCACTAAACAAAAGTTCCAGCATCATCACCTTGTCCAATGCAGATTCTTGACTCATCACTGAAGATAACTTTCATCCAGTCATCCACAGTCCATGATTGCCTCTCCTTAGCCCATTGATGTCTTGTTCTTTTTTGTTTAGGTGTCAATGATGGTTTTCTTTTGGCTTTCCTGTGTTGAAATCCCATTTCYTTTAGGCGATTTCTTACTGTTCGGTCACATACATTGGCTCCAGCTTCCTCCCATTTATGCTTCATCTGTTCAGTTGTACTTTTTCGGTTTTCAAGACAAATGGCGTTAAGTTGTTTGTCTTGACACTTTGATGTCTTTCTTGGTCTACCAGTACACTTGGCTTTAACAACCATTCCATGCTGTTTGTATTTGGTCCATACCTTGGATGCAGCTGACTGTGAACAGCCCACATCTTTAGCAACCATGCGTGAAGAGTTACCTTCTTCAAGAAGTTTCACAATCCTCTTTTTTGTTTCAAGAGAAATTTCTCTTGTTGAAGCCATGGTTCTTGCCACTCCACTTCATCCAGCAGCCCTCCAAGGTGTCATGACTGCAGGTGTTTTTAACTGCAGACTAATGAGCAGTTCTAATCTGAGGCAGGTGTCCATTTAGGGAAAGGAAATTGACTGGATGTATCCTTATTTTCTACCTCCAGTTTGAGTGATTCCATACTTTTTTCCTCAGAATTCAGTGATTCCATATTTTTTCCCTGTGCTTGGTCAATAAAAGTAACATTCACTGACTTCCACAATGTTTTCTCTTCATTTCTTTGAGTGTTCCTGAAAGCCAACAAGTTGCACTTTGGAATGACCTTATTACATATGCTCTTTGTTTGTTTCCGTCACAATTTTTGATTGGTTCAATGGGAAGAGTGGCTGCAGCTGTGACACTAAAACTGAGAACTAGGTGTGTAAGGCTGGCAGAGGGTGCAGAGTCTAACTACTGAAAAGCACTGGGGAGTAAAAATGAGCCAAAGAAACAAGACACAAAAATACAAAAACTCTCGCAACATAACTAAAAACAGATTGTTACGTGTTTTAACTTTTCACTTCTTACATAGTTTAAACATCAAAACTCAGACATTTCTGTCTCATTTCACCCATTGTGAAGCAGTGAAATGTTTAAAAAGAAACAACAGCAACCCATAAATACTTCGTTGCACCAACAGGGGACCTGGTCACACAAAAGATGAGGAGGAGGCTGGCAGCTCCAAAGCACTACAGGGTAAGAGTTTTCCACTGCAGTATGATCATGATGTCTTTTGTGTTGTTGGTGTAACCTTTGCTGTTTTCCCTCTTTCAATAGAAGACTCAAAGCAAATCCCAGAAATCCCCGGCCTGGCCAGCAGTGTGGGCACAATGATCTACGCGGGCAGCATCGGGACCCAAATCGCAAACGAGCTCATGGACTCGTACAGGTGCATCCCTTAGAAGTCATCTGCAAGATTATTGTCTATAAAAGAGAGAAAATAAAATGAGACAGCCTGTCTAATTCGAGTGTTACTCCCAGCTGACTGATTCAACAGTCTCTGTACCAATGCTTCACACAGAGAATATTTATGTTCAGTATTCAACTGTAATACTGATGTTGTTCTGTTGGAAACAGCAGCAAACTAAACTAAAGGTGTCTTGCAAAAGGGTAGAGGCTTAATATTAGCTTATGTAGGGTTCTTTCACAGGTTTCATACCTATACGTTATACTGTACCTATATTTTCTGGTATTTCTTGGTGCCTATGTTTCCTGGTATCTATATTCCTTGGTAACTATGGTCTTTGGTCTATGTTACCTAGTATCTGTTCCCTGTTACCTATGCTTCTTAGGATCTATTTTACCCAGTAATTTTGTTCCTAAGTACCTATGTTCATGATACCTATGTTTTTGTGTACCAATTTTCTTCAGTACCTATGTTCCTGGGTGCCTAAGTTCTTTGGTACCTATGTTACTCAGTACCTGTTTCCTGATACCTATCTTTCCTGTTATCTATGTTACTTAGTACCTATTTTACCCAGTACATCATGTTCCTTTTTACCAATGCTATCTAGTAACCATGTCCTGGTACTTATTTTCTCTAGTACCCATGTTCCCCCTTAACAATGTTACCCCGTACCTAATGTTACTTAGTACATTTTCCCTGGTACATATGCATGACGGCTCAGTGGTTAGCACTGATGCGCCACAGCGAGAAAGTCTTGGGTTCGATCCCCGGTTCGGACCTGGGGTCTTTCTGTGCGGAGTTTACATGTTTTCCCCGTGCTTGCGTGGATTTTCTCTGGGTACTCTGCTTTCCCCCACGGACCAAAAACATGTACAATTGGTTGCTCCCACACCCAGSCCTCCCTTGAAAAAGAGATAAATGATCTCAATGGGATTTGACTGGTGAAATAAAGATGAATATATTTAAAATCAGACATCACTTCATCCTATGAAGTTATATTGTCAGATATCTTTCTGAGACTGTGCTACTCTAGAGCAGTGGTTCCCAAAGTTGGGGTCGGGACCCACAGTGGGGTCCCGAAATATCAAGGTGGGGTCCTGAAAACATTTTCTGAATTAATTACACACAAAGATTACAACTGTCAATAATTTTTTGACTTTTTTTTTGTTACAAAAAAATAAAGTTAGTGTACTTAAAATGGACAAAAATAGCATAATAAATATTGTTACTATGCTCTTGTTTATTTGACGTGAAAACAATGTTCATCAACCAACAACAGCTGGGGTCTCAGGTCTCTGCTGCTGGTATTTTGTGGGTCAAAAGCTGAAAAGTTTGGGAACCACTGCTCTAGAGAGTCAAACAGAAATGCTTGGCAAAAATGTTAATATGGGCTAGCCTGTCCTTGTAGTCTCTCTCCCCTTAGTATTTGATTAACATCGTAGCCAGCTTAGTTTCCAATCATTTCTTTTTATATTAAATTTCACAACAGAGCAAACTCATCTCCTTCAAGTGGAGCCCCGAGTCCGTTCAGCTCTGTCCAGGAGAAATGTCTACAGAGCAGCAGGAGCGTAAGYGACCCTATAAAACACAATGACACTGACCATGTGCATGTTCAGTACTTGCAGTTATTGGTATTGGTTTGTTTAAATCATGGTTTTTGATGTTTATCTCCTTCCTCCAGGCTTCTAGCCAAGAGGAGGCAGCAGGCAGCTCTTCAGAATCTCAGTCTGACTCGAAGATGGCAGCTGGTGCCAGCAGTGCCATGTCTGAGGAAACAGGTAATGTGCTCTGCAGCTTAGAAAACTCACTACAGCTTTATTTCTATGGTATCCTTTAAAGATATGTTCAAAATAAAACAAAGGTCTTCTTTAAAACCCAAATTAAAAGATTGATCTTGGGTTGAGTTGGTTTATCCTAAATCCAACACTTTCTTACGTTTTATTTTCTTTATTCTGTTTGATTACATCCAGGTGAGTCGTCCCAACTGGGCTTAGATAGCATGCTTGTTCCAGGGCTGAGCAGCTTTAGCAGTGATGAGGCGGCCATGGAGGTCATCTGGAGGCTGCTGAACACGGATGTAAGCATGGGTCAATCTGCAGACTTTGAGGATTTACACTGGCCTTTCTAGAGGGAGTTCAGCTCCTCTCAAACATTCTCGTCGTTTCTTGCCATTTACTGAGCTATTTGTCAGCTGAAGACTTATCTGGCCTTGCACATTTGAAGCTACTGGACTTGTACCAAAAGCTGCAACCTGTCTTACTTGAAGACAGCTGAAAAGAAATGTAATATTGTGACTGTGATTGTTAGTCTTTTGGATCTTGCTTGCAGGAACAAAGAGTTCAAGTGCCCCTTGAGCCAATGGTGAGAAAGTATCTTCCTTATTGATACTTTAGCATTACAAAGGGGTACCAAAGCCAAGAYTTTCCACAAAAAGACTATATTTGCCCTGCTGCCGTCAGGGACGAAGGGACAAAGAAATACCAGACTTTTGCCATCTTCAGTGCTGCTAGAAACACTTGTCAAACCTTTGACATTTGTATGTTTTTTTGTACAGAGCCATGATTGTCACGTTCCTCTGTGGGCTAACTGGTTTTTTATTTACAGTTTTTTAAAAACCTCTCGTTACAATAACTTGCAAGTAAAAGTAAAACAAAGAGCAAGTACTGTTTTGTCTGATGTGTCCAGTGAATATCCACCTCTAACTGTCTCTGAATGTCAGTGTATAGTACTTTGTTGGTAAACAGCACAAACGTACTAGAGTCCTCTTATAGTTCAGCTTCCAAAAAGGCAAAGGTTTGGATCGAATGATTTCTTACTGAGCTTTATGAATACATCATCACTTCATCACAAACAAACCAAGATCACAGTTTATTTCCCACCCAGTCAATCACGATATTGTAAGTTTACACTTGTAGAAACAATATTACTGTTTGATTATCCCATTCATAAAATTATAAAAACAAAGGTAAAAAGAATGGTAAAAAATTAAAAAAAAAATCAAAAATTTCCCAAAGACAAAAAAGTGTACATTAAAGACTAAACCAACTCACACTGGGTTAAATATCTCTAAACTTCAGCTTCATTTTYAAGACAGCCAAATGGATCTGATCCATGAAGGAAGAAGGTTCAAGTAAATTGGATATATGAAGGGGACAAGACCATTTATAAGTCAACAAGAATATTTTACAATTCAATCTGTAGCACAAAGAAAGTCATTGGAATGAGGACAGAACAGGTGAAATGTATTCCAGTTAAGAGATGGGTAACAGCAAACAAGTTGGGAGTGAAAACTAGACCTGACTGAAGCCAACAAGTATTTCAKTCAAGTCAGATTGTAAAGTTATAAGTTATTCTCTCTAGATCAGGTCRCGTAGAATGGAAACAGCAGAGGTCCAAGAATCGAGCCATGAGGAACCCCATAAGAAATAGGTGCTAAAGTGGACAGAAAATTTCCAATGTTAACACAGAAGTTTCTGTCACTCTGTCACTGTTTGGAACCAATTAAATGCTGTAGGGGAGACCAGGGACAGTAGCAACAAGGGATGGTTGCAACGCGTCATTTTTCTCCAAACAGAAACAAGCTAGAGTGATGACACTCACACTGTACATTCTTAGTTAGATGCCCCASCTTGCAAAGAAAAAGTAAGCAGATTCAAAAACTGCTCCAGGATTTATTTGAAAAAAAAAATGTTTTTGAGGTACCAAAGTATTTTTTTGCTCAGCTTAATTTTTTTATACTGTTGTCACTGTTTTTGTGATCCATCCAGCTCAAACTTTTATGGTTTAAATAAGTG
>NW_013952595.1:317786-328422 GCF_001266775.1 Austrofundulus limnaeus
TAATAATGTGTTGTAACCACCCCCAAACAACGTTGCAACTGTCCCCGGGTACAGGGTCAGTTGCAACATCAGATTTTTTATTTTCAAATTCAAATTGTGAAGAAAGTACATGCTTTAATCATCTATAAATGGTTTTGACTATTAACAGGTGTACATTTATTGTATTCAAATTTGGTTTGTCTAATTCAAACCATCTCTGAGGAACAGAGTCAAAATTTAAATAGTGTTGCAACTGTCCCCGGGTACAGGGTCAGTTGCAACATCAGATTTTTTATTTTCAAATTCAAATTGTGGAGAATGTACATGCTTTAATCATCTATAAATGGTTTTGACTATTAACAGACAGGTGTACATTTATTGTATTCAAATTTGGTTTGTCTAATTCAAACCATCTCTGAGGAACAGAGTCAAAATTTAAATAGTGTTGCAACTGTCCCCGGTCTCCCTACCTGTAACCCTAATAAAGTGTTGTAAATGTGGAATAATAAGATATTGGTGGTTAACAATGACAAAAGCTGCAGATGTAAGCATACAAGGATTGCAAAGCAGCRTAAAGAATATCATTACAAAGCTTTATTAAAGCTGTTTTTACTTAGGAAGATTAAATAAAGAGTTTATTCCTCGATTGTTTTTCAGCGAAAGAAAGTTTTGAAATCAGTTCAAAATTTCAATAGACTGAAGGGTTAAGTCCAAGATTTTAAATGATATTGTTTATATCTAGTTTTTAAATATAGCCCCATAATCTAAAATTGACATTTTTAGGAAACTTGTATTAGAGTTTGCCCTGGAACACTGGAACTTCTAAAGGACGAAACAATTTGTGTGCTCTGTTTATTTATTTATTTATTTTAATATTCACATTATTTCTGTTTTTCTCCAGAAAGACAGCTCATTTTTTTGGCCTTAGACAGATAAAACAGAGGACCAATGAGCAGACCAAACTTAGGAAAAAGCCTGGACAACTCATAAACGGTACACATGACATTATTCATTGAGCTGTTGCAGTAGTATGTGTACAAGACCACAGGGAACAACACCAGTACAGGGAGGTAAGACATGACGGCGGGTATCACCACGGCCAACACGTTGCCCACYGCTCGCCTCTTCAGGGGCGATGCAGAGCGGGGCTTGGCTCCAACTGTCGTGAGGGCCGGGCTTTGCTGCCAGAGTGACCGGACGACACCGCCGAGGCAGATGAGCATCAGAAGGAAGAGACAGGATATGATGATAAAAACGCACACCATAATTTTAACCATGTCCTGCTTTAAACCTGTAAAATACAAATATTACATTTTTCCAAAAGGTACGGTTATATTTTGGTTTTATCATATAATACTACAATCAAAACAGGCTTTTTAAAACAAGTTATTTTTAATAATTCTGGAGCAGCACTTACCAGTTGCCAGACAAAAGGACAGCGTAAGCAGCCACACCAGAGTAGAAACAGCCATACGATACTCCCACCGCTTCACCTTCAGGTACATCACTGGTTTTGACACGGCCAGGTAACGCTCAATACACATGCAGGCCAGCAGCAGGGGACAGCCAATCAGGTTGAACATGTCAAAGATGTCTTTTGTCAGTTTTATGTTTTGAAAAGGGTCGTTAGTGGCTGTAAAGATGGTACAAACAAAGCAAAAGTTTATCACAAAGTTATGGTCTTAAATAAAGCTAACTTTAGTGTAACATCGATGGATTAATGTCTAGAAAAAACAGTCAAAAAAATGGATGTTGGTACTCGTTCAGACATGAAATTAATTCAACTTGCAAGGAGYTGGCTATGTCTAGAAACGGTCACCAGAGGGCAGAAGTGATGCTTCAAGAGAGGAGTGATGGTGCCAGGAGGATGAAGGAAACCACCAAACAGAGGTGTCTGCTTTAACCACCATTAACATGGAGTTTGATAGAGGGTTGCATTGTGGGTTGAGGCCAGATGCCTGGCAGATATCACAGCTGTCTGACGTTAGAACCAATGTCATGAAGGTTCCAGTCATTCAAGACAGACCACACCAAGCTCTGGCATGTCAGCATCGTTATTTATGTTATTCATTACTGTGTCTTAACAACTGGCTTTAGTAGGGCCTGACGTACCGAACGATTTGTTTAAAATAGGCAAGTCTAAAAACATCTTTATCCAAACTCGCAGGCAGGTTCATGTCTGACCACACAGCCTCACCTGAAAAATTATTCTTTGCATTTTGATTCAGCTCCATGTCGTAAACCAAGCCCACGGGCATCGCAAACAGGTAAATGAGATCCATCATGACGAGATTCACACCAAGCACCTGGAAGACAAAGGTTCACCTATTTAAGTGGTGCTTTGCTGTCGAACACAAATATTCTACAGCAGTGGTTTTCAAAGTTTTTTTCTTCCGGCCCACAAAATAACAGTTGCAGACACTCGCGACCCCAGATATTACTTATTCACTTATGCAAACTTTGCTAATAACTCTGTTAAACATGGGAATAACAACAATTTAAAATTTCTGATAACTACGATACTAATAGTCTTCATTTTTAGATTATTGCTTTAAAAATTGCAAAAATCATGGTGAAAATATTCCATTAGCACTTATTTATTTATTTTATTTTATTTTATTTTTTTGCATTTAAACTGATGTCTGGAAATCATTCGAAAAATCCTCACTTGATGTTTTGTGACCCACAAAAGGGTCCCGACCCCAACTTTGAGAACCACTGCTCCATGGCATGTTCTTTTTTCATTCTTTATTCTGTTTCCAAAGAATGTATGTTTGGCCTTTTTTATTTTAACCACAATCACTCAATGTTATGATTAATTAATAAAGCCATAGAACCAAAAGAGTAAGCTTAAATCATGTGGATTTAAGTAGCAAAGTCTCTTAAGAACTGTATGGGCATCTCTACAGAAACAACTTGTTTTATGACATTGGTTGAAATTGTAGATGCTAAAAGTTATGAACRCACCTGTGAGGCCGACAGCATTCTTCTTTCCATACAAAACATACAGAGCAGGGCAGCATTGGCCACGGCCCCCGTGACCAGGATAAAAAGGTTTGCAGTGAGCCAGATATTAATCCAGCTCAGTTGACTGCAGTCCACCATGATGTTATGAATGAAGTCAACTTGCGAGTCATCGCYGTTGAAAATGTCAGGAAAAAAGTGGCCGCTACTTTTTGGCATGGTTCACTCCTGCCAGAATCCTGTTGAATTAAAAAAAAAATCATCATCATTTAACAGTTATTGTTAACATTTGAAAAAGAGACTAAATTCCCTCCTAGTATTTCAATGWGTGTTACAGCAATGCTGGGTTTTAGGTTCCCGAATCTAGGGTCAAACTCAGCTCATGGTATGAGCAGTGTAAGCAAATGCTAATGGCGCCGTCCATCTAGAGAGCGCCACAAACGGATAATGAAAAACAATATTTTACTTACKGTGCTCAGTGTGCAAATAAAAAACTAAGGATAATGAAAGTTTCAGTTATGATCTCAGATAAAGTTCAGGTTAAATTCTGGTTTTCGGTGTTCTACCTTCATAAAATACTGATTTTGTTTTGTTTTATTAACCCCAAGAATTTAGTACAAATGTTATTTAGATGGCTGGTGCATGSCAAGTTTTGAATAGATCTTTTACACCTGGACCCCACTAGTACTGCTTCAGTCCACAGCTGCTGGTTAACATGAGCAGGTGTTCCTCATGATGTCAGCAGATGGCAGGTTTGAGGCAGACTTCTGGTATTCTGTTTCAAATGAGTTAACATTTTTAATTGGAACACCCGGTTTCTGAAGATAAAATTAATCAAATTGATTTAATTTGATTGTAAATGTGTGTAAATTGGCAGCGAGATTTAGAAAATTGTACAAGGGGCACCACCTGAAATCTTGCTTAGGGCACTAAATTGGCTAGGGTCGTCCCTGTCCACATGTCACAGTTTATCAGGTTTGCAGACTGACACGAGAAGCTACAATAAAAATGAAACTAAACTTTGTTTTAACAAAAAAATGCATTTGAAACACAAGACACTGAAAATAAACTAAAAAAAAGAACAAACCAAATCACAGATCCTGACACCTGAGGCAGCGGCTTTAAAAATGTTTTCAGACTTTCACTAGATGTCTGACATGATTTGGAATTTGAGTCTCATTTGCAAAGTCAAAAGGATAGAAGTATAGTGGTTTGACAAAACAGGATCAGAAAATGGTGGAAGAAATGTCAGTATGCTGAAGTGTTTTCATGCTGTGAGCATCTAAAGATAACTTCTTGAATTTAATAAAACTTTATTCCGCTTACTTCTATTAGTGAACACATTTGTTTGAAATGTTTTTAAAATGAATTTACAGAAACATCAATGTTAGGCAGTAAAAGTCCAATGTAAACCACTTCAGGTGAAAAGTTTTAGACATATTTCATCCAGTAAACTCAAATCAGCTATTTAAATACATCCAAATGAAAAAAAATAATTTGAATTTTATTCAAATTCCAATACAATGCAAATACTGGTTATTTTTCAAAGCTTTATACAGTTTTTTAGGAACTACATCTAGTAGCTAATAAATGAGCTATTTTATCAGAGGAAAGGTATTTGTAAGCGAGGGGGAAAAATGCCAAAAAATARCTGCAAAACTTACCTCCCCACTAATGTTTTTCTCTCTCCAAGTCTCAGTTTATTAAATCAGTCTGCTCTGTGACTTGTAGCTCCTGACCGAAAGCTCCACCCTGACCTTCACAACATGCAAACTGCCTTTCACACAATTCTGAATTGACCAGGCATGAAACAAATGAACYGGTGTTTAGTGGTGTTGGTTTCTCCAAGAAAAGCAAAAAAGGATTTTTTTAAATACAAGAATATTTTTACAAAGCAACCAACTTCATTTGTTCACAGTTGACCCAATTACTTTCTTGTTCTATTGCTTCTTTATTTAGCCCTGCAATTTTTGGTCCAAATCCTTCAAACTTACAACTTCCACTCTTCTGCAAAGATACAAACAGTAAAATAATTATATTTGGTGCACTTGTTGTCTTAATCTCTTATACAGTATAAGGGCATTTTAAAATAAAATAGTGTTTCATTTGATATACAGTGTTTTGTGGCACTTTAGCATTAAGTCTCATTGATAACRTCTCCAAAAAATCAACATGTAGCTCTGGGATTTTATGCCGAAAAGAAACAAGATAGAACTTGATGCCAACCGTCACTGATGTCCCCCGTCACCACTCATTGTTGACCAACTGTTAACAGTTATGTTGAAATCATCACAGGACTTCATTATTTAAAATTCTCATAAGGTGAATGGATGGACGGATGGGGGTCTAAGTGGTCTTGCCAAAAATACACAAATGTGTTGAGCTTTGATCCAAAATGGCCGACTTCCTGTGGGGTTTGGACCATGACACGTAGCAAAGTTCATGATTCTAGGTCAAAGCATGACTTGGGGCWGATTTTTAAAATAATTATAGGGGGCGCTGTGGAAGAATTAGGCCACATCCACAAAAAAATTGGACTGCATTCGTATAGTGGGGTGGGTTAAGATCAAGCATAGTGAATTGGGTGCAGATTTGCTGAAATATGTGGAATTTAGAGCYAAACATATGTCAACAGCGTGATGTCTGACTTTGCTGCACCGCCATGACCACGCCTTTCACCAAAAAGTCTYTGTGCTTGAAAGCAAGTGAGATCAYGYTCTTATCTGTGTTCTGACACAATTTGTTGTTGATTAGGTCAAGAGGGTCAGAGATGGATCGTTCCAAGCCAAAGAAAATGGTCACTTCCTGTTGTCAGGGGGCTGGGCTTTGATGATGTCAGCACATGACCACATGGTATGGTCGGGCATGCAACTTTGATTACTCATACCAAGTTTGGGGTATTTTAGCCTTTCTGCGTATGTGAAAGTTACAGCTTTCTGTAGTTGTAAYGGATGGACGGACGGACAGATGGACGGAGAGCATTTCTAAGTCCTYGGCGACRGAGGGCAATGAATGAACACAACAGCTTGTTCAGCTTGGGTGCTGCTTGTGTTCAACCGTCTTTGAATCGGTTCTTGGGCTGAGGTCTGGGCTTTGGCTTCACTCTGCACAATAATTCARAACTTCTGCATTATAACACTGTTATCAACCCACGACATGGTTATGGAAACCCCTCTAATGCAGCTGTTTCTGAAATGGTGTTGATTTTAGTCTTTAAGTGGTATATTGATCCTAGATACCATCACTGAGATCTGGTGCAGGGGTGTTTTAAAGGGTCAAATAAATGTGTCTTAATGGCAGGTGCAGAAGGCATTCTGTGATGCTTGGTGCCAAATGTGACYATCTTCTCTTGGTGTGGTCTTTCTTGGGTGACCAAAACCTTTCTGTGTGTGGGTCCCATTATTTACYAACTTGGTTCCAACATTAGGGCACTAAGTCATCTGTACTCTCTACATGTGAGCTAAAAAACTAAAGYGTTAGTAAGGCAGCCCACCAACRTAGCAGRMATGTGTGGGCCAGATCTGATGTCAAATTGACATTGCTGGCATGTCAACCGGATGTGGGCCATATCTGGCAGTGATGGCACTGTTTTATGTAAGATGGCATGCCACAACTGGCCCAATTGTGGATTAGTTTATGTGGTGTTGGTCCACCTCTGGCAAACCACATCTGGGCTGCCAAAGGGCCATCATTCGTAGCTGTATCTGGGCTAACTTTAATGTAAACACATTGTGTGGGCCAGAACTGGGCAAGACAAATTTCCCATTGAGGGCAATGTGTCAATGAGGYGTCCTCTGTTTCTGATAGCTTCCTGTTCTAACCGCTTGTAGGGCTCTGTCACTCCACTTGTGATGCAATATGTCCTCTAGTGTCTGCTCTAGACGTGTCCTCTCTTTGCAAACCAAATCATTTCCATACCCATCACTGGTCTGGAGGTGTACATCCAAATCAGACCATTCTCTCTCGGCGTGGTTAACAGTTTTGTAAGTGCATATTTCATGTCATCCAGTTCAATAAAGAGAGGAAAGAATCCACACAGATTTCTTCAAACGTTTTCACAAAAGCAATTTTAATATAAAGCCAGACTGCTGGATTCAGTTAACRTTTGCTTCGGTCCCAATCTACAAGTCAGTCGCGTCACTGAAACCACTTCATTTTCTTGCTACCAGTGTGTTGCTCTAAAAAAAGGATGAGGTCACGACACAGTGATGAATGAAATCTCATCAATTTTCCTCCACTGTCCTTTCTTTTCATTCAGCCTGACTTTCTTAATTATCAGAAATAGAACACGTTGAAAAAACATGAACTTGAGCTTCAGCTTTATTCACAGTCCTGTTGTTACACAGAAATAGTTCATAGGATGACTGTCAAGACCAAGTTGCTTAACCAAAAAATGAAGGTAAATTTATTAGTGCTTCTGTTCAAAATATTCTATTAAAAACAAAACATTTAAATGCACGCACGCAGTTGAAAAAACTGAGAAAGTCTATATAAATGCTTCAACATTACACGTCAGTTTAGTGCTTTTGCAAGTGAATCAAGTATGAAACGGCAGTCTGACAGTTTGTGYAAGATATTGTTCTAAAACGTAAAATCTTATAATGGATGTAACAGTACCAGTTCATAAACAGTGACACACCCTKAATACTATTTATTAATTTTCCATGTTCTTCATTATTTTTGATTTGTTACTCCTCCTGCAGCTTTAGAAAAAAATCTAAATGTTAGCCTGATAAAAACCAGCTCCTTGTTCTTCTCTTTGCTTTGCTTGGGTCTGGACTCTCGGCTGTTGAGAAACAGTTTCTTGCTGGAGACGTGGACTCTGTTGAAGTTTAAAATGACTGAATTTGATTTACCCWGTTGCTGTGACGTATGCAATGCGACACCTCAACCGTGAAGAAGGCTAAGCTAAGAAGCTAACCTGAAATTGCATGTGCTGTAAACAACCACMCCCTGGGCCGAACAAAATGATGCTGTAGACTTTGTGAGACAACTTTAATTTAATTTGTAAACCTTGTCAACACAGACTGGCTTCATTCACTTCCTCCGCTGCCATTGCTAAACTACAGGTAGACTAAAACGGTGCAGAAAATCAGCGTCATCGTTCAGAACATCGCCTTCTTTTTGCTGATGGTCTGGTTTAAATTCTACCCGAGAAATTCAAGTTAATGGGAGAAATCCCAGACGAAGCAGAGAAGGAAGATTAGAATCAAGCGGAACTGCATAAGAAGGCAAGGACCAGGTTATTTAAATGTTCGAGTCGGTTGGGAACAGTCTATGAAATTTGGTACTGGGCTCATACCTATGTTCTCCCAAGATTGATGAGTCATGATTACATTGCCCTTTCAAATGTCTTTTAAWACATATGGGGAAAAAATTGTGAATTACAGTGCAGGCATTGTACCGGGTAACAGGAATCCACGCTACCTAGGGATGATCCTTTTGGTACCAGCACTTTAAAAAACACAAATAATTTGCAAAATTTTCTTAAAAATGCCCAAATTGACCTTTTTACAAATACTAATTTGCATGCACAAATCAGTATATTTTGCAGTGCATTATGGTCTAGATCAATGTTTTTCAAAGTGGGTGCCAGCTGCCAGGGGATGCTAGTGGGGCTTCAGAAAGCTGGAGGGAAGATAAGAAACAAAAGCAAAAATATAAAATGTATACCCTTGTGAAATCAAATCTGTTTTTCARTCATTTTAAAATACAAGAAAACGTATACCTTCCTATAACTTGAGCATCTTTTGAACTGTCTAAAAGTTAAATTTACTTCCACAACTTTACTYTTTTGTGTCTCTCGCTGCCGTAGGATTGTGCACACACAAGAATCCAAACTCTCATTGACTTCCATTGCATTAGTGCTCAAATGTTTCTTTTTAGAGCTGGAAGTGACTGATTTMTTTTAAACTCATTTATAAAACACTGTAGGCGTAAAAAAAAGCCCTGCCCTTTACAATCCAAAAATGTTATTAATAAAACTTATTTTCTACAKTKAGTGARGTCCATGTTCTGGKCTGTATTTATGTCTTTTTAAGKGTGMCRWCAGGGAGTGACAGACACAGATRGGGCGTTACCATGGTGACCCTTTTGAGCTAATGGCAAAAGCTTTAATTTTTCATTTGATTTTACACTTTTTAGTTGATAAATCAATAATATGTCAAATAGAGTTTGACAGTTTGTACGTYCCAAATTATTATAGGACTTTTTAAAAACAGTTGTTATGTGATGTGTTGGACAATAGCTGCRTTGGCACCCTTTAGAAATGTTCTAGTGTGTATGTAGGACAAAATAAAAAATCATGTCTCCAGGAAGGCGATGTCGGGAAGTCCTAACCACCGGATGAAATGATGACAGAACAAGCTTTGGTCGGGTGACGAAAAGGTGCAGAACAACATTTAACTGTCCAGGTGCGAAGGCAAGGATTAGTTTAGGAGGATCACATTAAATTTCCGTCCCAGTAATGCAACATTGTTTTAATCACAGTGTACTTGAAGAAATTCAGAAAATATCAAAATCGATCAATTTATTCAAGAAGTCATGCAGCTCTGTTCAAGGAGAGCAGGTTAAGACAAAATATAACATCCAGTGGTTTAGCTAAAGCTAGGTTAGCTCAACAGAACCTGAAATAGGTGGGAACTTTTTAAAAACTGACAAGGATTTTTATCTAAAAAATCATCTTCCTGAAGCTGCCTAAACAGGTTTTCCTAACAAGTTTGTCTTTAATATTTATTAAAGACAAACTTTAGTGCACAACTTCCTGCTTCTCCCTCYTCATCGGTTTGATGAAGATTTCTGATGAGATCGCCTCTTGCAGCTGCAATGTGCTGAATTAAAAAGAAAAAGACCACTTCCTGTTGAGCTCTAACAGCAGGGCAGRTTCAAAAAGGGGCTTCTGTCCCTGCATGTTCTTCATGTCTGCGTTGGAGCAGGGTGTTTGCAGACTTCTRTGTGTGGAAAATCTGGAATAAGAAGCAGTAAAAAGACGTCACATGTCTCYGAAACGTGCCTGTGACGTTTTCTTTTTCTGAGTTCCTTCGGCATGATCAAGAGGGAACAGCCCTGAAAACGAGAGCTGGAAGACGAAGTTACTGCCACGGCCTCTGCGGTGGCAYGTTGGGGTTGGGGTAAATGGGCGCCGGTGTCGGGTGGGGATAGGCGGGCACAGCCGTGTTGGGGTTTGGCGGATAGGTCGGCGTTGGGTACTGTGTGACGATCCGTGGTTGGCCCTGAGCAGCGGTGTGCGACGGCGAGGTGGCGGCTGACGACGAGGGGGGAAGATGAAGGTAGACGGGAGCGGACGGAGCCGAAGGGGCGGAGGGTGCAGTCGGAGTTGGGACCCTCTGTAAGACGATGTGCGGGTAGAGCTGAGACTCAGAGCGGTACAGTCCAGGCATGGAGGCCTTCAGCAAACTTTCCTGACTCCTGAAAGATGAGGAGACAAAAGACAACGAGGAGATATTGTTAGGCCAAAGGAAATGATGTAAAATATAACTACAATTAAAAACATCTACAAACTTAATAACTCTAAATTTATATGAATAATAATAATAATAATATTATAATAATCATTTTATTTGAAAAGCGCCTTTCAGGACACCCAAGGACACTTATAGCATTATATCATCATAGAAGAATGTGTGAAATTACAGAGACAAGCTGGCATGAATTACAAAGCATGGATTACAAA